>NW_020954569.1:64302520-64306786 GCF_900497805.2 Vombatus ursinus | reverse complement strand
CTATTAAGTACCAGCCACAGCACCTATTAAGTACCAGCCACAGCACCAAGTGCTGAAAATACAAAGAAGTGTAAGATTGTCCATGCCCTCAAGTAGCTCCCAGCGTAAAAAGGCAGGCAACAGGCAAACAACTACATACAAATAAGTTATATACAAGATAAATTGGAGATAATCAAAGGAGGAGAGGGACTAGCATTAAGGGTGATTGAGAAAACCTTCCTGCAGAAGGTGGGATTTTAGCAGGGATTTGAAGGAAAGAAAACTGGGAGGCAGAAATGAGGTAGGGTATAAGGTGTAAGAAGACTGCAACCCAATGATACTGGCCTTTTGGCTGTTCCTAGTTCAAGACTCCATCTCCTGACTCTGGGAACTCATGGAATATCCCCACACCTGGAATGTTTGCCTTCTCAGTGGGTGGGGGAAGGGTTAGAGGGAGGAAGAGAATGTGAACTAAAAATAAAATTTAAATTAAAAAAAAATAAAGACTTCCATAACCCATACTTTTCTTTTTTCTTTTCTTTTCTGTTTTTTTTTTAAGGCAATTGGCGTTAAGTGACTTGCCCAGGATCACACAGCTAGTAAGTGTCAAGTGTTTGGTCTGAGGCCGGATTTGAACTCAGGTCCTCCTGAGACTTCAGGACCGGCACTCTATCCACTGCGCCACCTAGCTGCCCCCTCTTATGATCTTTTTAAGAAGCATGCATACCATGAATATATATTAATCTCATGAATATGTATTTTCATTAGTTCCTCTTTTTAGACTATAAGAATGCTCTGTACTCTGCCACGGATATCTCTGGCTACTGAGGAGCCACTCATTCTATTTATTGGCAACTGCTAGCTTTGCTAATAAACTGAATGTACTCAGAACTTTTTTGCCGCAGTTTTTCTTTATTGCAGATTTCTACAGCGACACTTTCTCCTTTCCATATACTGTACCTAGCTGCTCCTCAAACAAGACACTCCATCTCTTGATTCTGTGTCTTTTCACTTGCTGTCCCTCAAGCCCAGAATACTTCCATCCTTACCTCTACCCTAGTTTCCTTCAAAACTCAGCTCCAATTTCAACTTCTGCCTTTCCTAGTTCCCCTCACTACTAGTGCCTTCCTTCTTAGATGACCTTCCATCTACTCTGTATATATCTTGTGTAGATATATAGAATATGAGTCCATTGAGGGAAGGCACTGTGTTTCTGCATTTCTTTATAACATCATTGCTTAGTAGAGTGCCTGGCACATAGTAAGAGCTTAATGCTTGTGACTGACATCTAAATTGTAAGAGACGATAGTATCCCATATATGGTTCAGCAAAATCTACCTTTATAAACTCTGCCTACATCTAGACCTTTGGCAACTTATCACAGATCCTCTCTATCATCCTTTCCACCAGGGCACAGCCATTATCCCCATTCATCCCCACTCATCCCCCATTCTCCCCATACAAGACCACTGACTGGTCCTATGAGTAAGTAAACTTCAATGTTCTCTTCTGGACATATTTTTCATTTCTCTGTATTCTCTTTTGGTGGTCTCATTAGCTGCCTTGGTTTTAACTATCATCTTCATGCATATAAACATCCTGATCTGTATGTCCAGCCCTAGTCTCTCTCCTACGTTCCACACATCACCAACTTCATGCCCATAGGTATCTCAAACTCAGCATGTCTAAAACAGAACTCATTATTTTTCCCCAAAAAACTTTTCCCTCTTCCTAATTTCCCTAAATCTGTTGATGGCACCACCATCCTTCCAGTAACTCAGATTTATAACCTCTAGACTTGCTACTCTTTTTTTACCCCTCATATCCAATCAGATATCAAGTCTTTTCAATTCTACTCAACATCTCTCACTCACATCTACTTCATTCTCACCACTTACATGGCTCTAATTCAGGCCTTCAATACCTTTCTGCAATAGCTTCCTAATGGGTCTCTATGCTTCAAGTAATCCTAGTGGTTAGCATTTCAAGTAGCTTCTCTTTCCTAACCATTCTCCACCTAACTACCAAATTGAAATTCTTATTTGATTTTTTTCAAATAAGCATCTATTTCCTCTTCCTCCTACCCCCACTTTAAAAGGAAAAAAACCCCTCTCCTAACAAATATGCATAATGAAGCAAAATAAATGACCACACTATCCATGTCTCAGTCTGCATCTTGAATCCATTACCTCAATAGCAGGAAGAGGGTAACATAATTCATCATTAATCCTCTGGAATCATGGTTGGTCAGTGAATTCTTAAGTATTTAAAAGTTGTCTTTACAATGTTGTTATTATATAAATTGCTCTGGTTCTTCTCACTTCAGTTTGCATCAATGCACATAAGTCTTCACAAGTTTCTATGAAACCATCTCTTTTGTCATTTCTTATAGGACAATATTATTTCCTGACATTCATCTGCCATAATTTGTTCAGCTATTTCTCTACTGATGGGCACCCCTTAGTTTCTAGTTATTCACCATTACAAAAAGAGTTTCTATAAATATTTTTATTACATATATTATAGATAGGTCCTTTTCTTCTTCCTTTGATCTCTTTGGGATATAGGTCTAGTAAAGGCATCGCTGGTCCAAAGGACTAAATTAAAATTCCTAAAGAATAGCTCTTACCCCATCACATCTATCAGATTGGCTAACATAACAAAACAGGACAACAATAAACGTTGGTGAAGATATGGGAAAATTGTAACACTAATGCATTGTTGGTGGAGTTGTGAAATGATCCAACCATTTTGGAGAGCAATTATAGACCCAAAGGGCTATTAAAATGTGCATACCCTTTGACCCAGCAACAGCACTTCTAAGGCTGTATCCCAAAGAGATCATACAAATGAGAAAAGGACCCACATGTACAAAAATATTTATAGCAGCTTTTTCTGTGGTGGCAAAGAATTGGAAATTGCGGGGATGCCCATCAATTGGGGAATGGCTGAACAAGTTGTGGGATATGAATGTAACAGAATACTATTGTGTTATAAGTGATGAGCAGGTAGACTTCAGAAAAACCTAGAATGACTTGCATGGACTGATACTGAGTGAAGTGAGCAAAACCAGGAGAATGTTATACACAGTAACAGTCATGTTGTGCGATGACTAACGTTGATAGACTTAGCTCTTCTCAACAATGCAAGGATCTAAGACATCTCCAAAAGTCTCATGATGGAAAATAGTATCTACATCCAGAGAAAGAACTATGGAGTTGGAACGCAGATTGAAGCATACTATTTGCTCTTTTTTTTTCTCTTTTGTTTTGTTTCATCTTTCTTGTGGTTCCTCCTATTGGTTCTAATTCTTCTGTACAACATGACTAATGTGAAAATATGCTTAACAGGAATGTATATGTAGAACCTATATCAGATTTCATGCTGTCTTGGGGAGGGGGGGAGAAAATTTAAAACTCAAAAGCTTATGGAAGTGAATATTGAATACTAAAAATAAATTAATTAAAAAAAAAAAGAATAGCTCTGACCTCAATACTTTCCTGCCCAAAAAGTGTGGCCCATTTGTTGTTGTTGTTGTTCATCTTTCTTTCTCTTCCCTTTGGAATAAAATGCAAACTCCCCTGTTGAGTGCTTAGTGTCCTCCACTATCTGGCTTCACCCCTCCTCTTCTGGCTCACTGCAGCCAACTGGTCTACCAGCTATTCCCCCCCCCCCCACCTGAGATTCTATCTCTTATCTCCATGTCTTTGCACAGGTTATCTCCAGTGTCTGGAGTTCATTCCCTTCTCAAATAGACCTTTTAGATTTCCTAGCTTTATTCAAACTTCAATCAAGGTTCAGCTCTAGCATCACCTCCTACGCAAGGCCCATTGGGTTCTTCATAGTTGCTAGTACCCTAGAGTTCCCTGAGGTAGCCAGCTTTAAGACTATAGGCTATAAAAGAAAGAAGGAAACACAAGGTAAAGGCTACTGAGGGTTGACAATATGCACGGCTTAAGGTCTATATTGTAGAAGACCAGAAGGAAAGGCAAAAACCCAGAACAAGTTATTTCACTGCATTCTACTGATAAGTTAAAATTGGAAGGGTTTTTACAGATCATTTGTTTCACTCCTCTTCCACCTTATTTTTACATATGAGCTTCCTGATCTGTAAACTGGAGTTCTCTTAGTTTAGTCTAAAAGACTAAAAGATCTTTAAAAGCCCTTCTAGCTCTAACTTTTTATGGTTCTAAGATTTCTAGGCATTTATTGAGTGTCTATTACAGATCTAATATATACCGTGTGTGTGTGTGTGTGTGTGTGTGTGTGTGTGTGTGTGTGTGTGTG
>NW_020954569.1:64147710-64302510 GCF_900497805.2 Vombatus ursinus | reverse complement strand
GGTTATGGATGAATGCAAGGGAAAAATAAGGCACCACTTGATTGAGAAGACAAAGTACATCAATGAAACAATCAAGAGTACAATACATAGCATTAAAAGTATTATACTATAAATGCTATAGGAGTTCAGAGAACAGACATTTTGGATAGTGTTTCACATACATTGATCTCATCTGGGTCTCAAGTTAACACTGTTAAGCAGATACTATAAGTATGATTACTCCCCATTATACAGAAAACTTGGAAGCTCTGAGATTTAGTGACCTTCCCAAGATCACACAGTCATTTATAACCTCTAGACTTGCTACTATTTCTCTACTGATGGGCACTGATGATCATTGAACTTACAGGAGCTAATGAGATCACCAAGTGAGATAGGAGAGGGAAAAGAGAAGAAAGCCCAGGACAGAGCCTTGGAGGACATCCACAGTTAATGGAAACCTGAAGAGGATCACCTAGACCAGGAGAAAAGAATGTTACAAAAACCTAGAAAGGAGGTTATGACTGAGGTGGAATTAGAACCTAGGTCTTCCTGATTCCAGGTCCCACACTCAAACCACTAACAAACACCAGGCTCCCTTCCCTCCCAAGAAGAGCTGAAATGGCTACACAGGGAAGGGGAAGCTTGAGTTTGGTGTCTTGAAAGAGGAGGTCATGGATAAGCTGAGGGCGTGGGGTGGGCCGGGGGTGGTTTGCCAGGTGGACTGAAAGGCAAAAACAAAGGCACGAAGGCCAGGATGGCTGTGTCTTACTTATACTGGGGAGACTGTGCAGAGATGGGGCTAAAGGGCACCAGCCGGTAGATACAGTTGGGAGGGTTAAGGTGAAGCCAGATTATCAGAGGATGTAAAAGGAAACAGGACTTGCAGGTGCAGGTTCCCTCCACCTGGACAAGTCATAGCCTTCTTCCAGAGAACCCTCCAGGAGCACCCTGGCACAGAACCCCCAAGTCCTGTTCATCCTGCGCATCACCCCGCATCCTCCTCCCTCTCTGGCCCTCCCCATCTGGAATCCCAATCGAAATTCTCTCTACGCCTGCGCATATGCTCAACCTTAGGGGCCTTTTCTGCGCTTGCGCTAGGATGGCTCATGTCTGGTTGTCACTATAGCAACGGGCGACTCTCCCGACCTGCTTCTTCTCTGGGGTGTAAGAAAGGCAGCGCAGAGTGCTCAGAGTCGGCTGCTTCTTTCTGTCAGCCATTACTCACCGCTTCTCGCGCCTGGTGTGTGACTTTGAGAGTCTGGTAGGAAAGCTCCATTAAGCGCTGTATTATGGGAGGGAGAAAAGAGAAAAAGACACAGACCCTCGCCCAACCACTTCACTAGGTAGTATAGGTGCGGCTCGTGAAACCTAGTGATTATGTACCCTGCCTCCTTCGGGATAGGGCAGAGCCCTAGGAAAAATGACCAATCATCAGCCAGCGTTGGGCCAGGGTTCCTTTCAATCACTGTATATAAAGGCCCATCGGAGGTTAGAGTTTGTTGATGATAGCCAATCATATTTCAGTTTGTCCAGCCGCTGACCAATCGTAGCACGGAAAGGGCAGGGGCCAGAATGATTGGCAGGGCTAGGCAAGAAAGCTTCCCTCTTGGGCTTGGGGCGGTTCCTTTTTTTTTTTTTTCTCTCTGATTGTTGCGGTGTTTGTGGCCCTCCCTCCTTAAATCCCAGGGACCTGTTGCATACGTCTCACTTCTCTTAAGTAGGGAAGAAGGATGTGGAAGTCCCTTCCCCCATTCCCCCTGAGATTGGCTCTCTGTTGAGGATGGCACAATGTCTAGGTGCCCATTGGCCCTCTCCGTCCTGGCATTATCCCACCTGCCCAGGCTCATCTCTTGTGTTTCCCACAGTCTGCCCCATCTCTTGCCCATCTTGTAAAGCCAAACTCTCATGCAACTTCCTTCAGGAAGTCTTCTTACTAATCCCTTAACAAGCTTCCCTTCCTACTTCACATGGTGCTACGTTTTATATCTCACTGAAGTCCTCATTGTACATTATAACTGTATATTTATAGAGGCTGTATTATCTAAAGTTTCTACATCTTCCAGACCTAGCACTTTGCACTAAACCAGAGGCTCCCAAACTTATTTGGCCTACTGCCCCCTTTTAATAAAAAATTACTCAGCACCCCCCTGGAAATCTACTTTCTTTAACCCTTTAATGTTTTTTAAAATGTGTATCATTTCAAAAATATGAAATATTTGTTATGAAGATAGAAACTACAAAACTTGGCAATAGAATGGATATGTGTAGTGAGTGTAAGAGGATTCTAAGATGATTCTGTGGTTGCAGTCCTTTTTATGACTGGGAGAATGGTGATGCCCTCAACAGCAATAGGAGAGTTTAGAAAAGAGGAGATTTTGAGAGTGAAGGTAAGTTCTTTTTTTGGACAGGTAGAATTTGAGATGTCTCTCAAGAGGTGATTGGAAATGGAAGAATGATGATCAGGAGAGAAGTTAGGGGTGGATAGACACACAAATCAAATGCACAGTTGATCATTGAACTTACAGGAGCTAATGAGATCACCAAGTGAGATAGGAGAGAGGGAAAAGAGAAGAAAGCCCAGGACAGAGCCTTGGAGGACATCCACAGTTAATGGAAAGCTGAAGAGGATCACTTAGACCAGGAGAAAAGAATGTTACAAAAACCTAGAAAGGAGCAAGCATCCAGGAGAAGAAGGTGATCATCAGTGTTACAGGTCACAGAGAGATAAAGAATGAAGACTGAGAAAGCCCATAAGATTTGGCAATTACAGGATTATTGATAACTTTGGAGAGAACAATTTCATGGGATTGGAAACCAGACTATAGACTAGGAAACAGAAGAGAGTTGAGAGAATGGTAAACAGAGGTACTTAGTGTAGATGGCTTTCTCAAGATGTTTAGAGATATCAGCAGATAGACAGTGATAATGGTCAGATCAAGGGAGGGTTTTCTAAGTATATTTGGAGGAGACATTAGAGTGTTTGTAGGCACCTGAGAAGCAGCCAGTAGACATCGAGACGTGAGAGAGTGTGAATGATAGAGGGAACAATCTGCTGGAGAAGATGGGGATCAAGGGTACCTGTCGAGGGACTGGCCTTGGCAAAGAGACTTTGTGTGAGGCAGGGATGAGGGAGGAGGAAGTAGGGGTAGACACCTGAGTGATATAAGATGAAGAGGAGAAGAAAAGAAGGAACTCTAGAGGAATGGCTTCAATTTTTTAGGTGAATTATGAGGCAAAGTCCTTAGATGATAGGGTGGAGAAAGGGGCTGCCAAGGTGGGCTTAAGGAGGAATGAAAATGTTTGGAATAACTCTTGTGGTGAGTAGGATAGCAAACTGATTACGGAGGTGTGAAAGGTTACCTTGCTGCCGTGAGGGAGGTTTCTGCTGAGATTATGTAACATAGATTTGTAGGGCAGTGACAGGTGAAATCTGAAATGACTGAAGAAGCAAAGGTTCAAGCTTCTGGGCAGATCGATTTTTTAAGCACTGTAAGCCAATTGTATAACAAATCAGAACCAGGCCTTTTCAGTTTGGCAATGGACCCTGAATATACAGGGGGAGACAGATTTTTATGCATTAAAAAAACCAATTAAAAAGATATTAGATGGAAGGATAGAAAATTAGGTAATCTGATTACTAATTGGAGGAAAGTTTAGGGGCTTTCCAAGTTGAGACTAGGAGAGAGAAGAAGTACAATTCCCTAAAATCAGAAAAAGAGGTGCCCCACTCTCCTCCAGGTGTCTGTATTCAATGAAAGTAACAAGGGAACAGTAACTAATTGACTAATATGGGGCCAGTTTTCAGATAAGACAGATGGGTTGTTTGAGATGTATAATTGTGAGAAAACTTGCATCAGTCTTCAGATCTGATCTGGTTTCTGGTCAGCATAACCTAGATCCTTAGTTAAGGTCTCTAAGCAGCAGGTAGAGGTGATCCAGCTTCCCAACCACACAGGGCTATGTTCAAACAATGCAATAAAGTTGTCTCACAGTTCCCATAATTGAATAAAGTTTTCTCACAAGACAGAAATTGAACTAGACCCATAACTGAATAGAAAGGGAACTGAGCTAGATCCATAATTGAGTCACAGGATGGAGTCAATGTGATTTGCTCAATTTCTGCAATTCCCACAGTGGACCCAATTAGTATGATTCCTTGACTTTCTCCATCTCTGTTGAATATGAGGGAAGAATAGTGGGGGAGTAATCCAAGGTTGAGGTTTTTGAGAAGGTATAATCGATGAAAGGATAAGGAGACAGGAGACTATAGAGGACAGTGTACAATTGAACTGAGGGACAGAGGTAGGGAGGGGAGGTGGGGAGGGAGTTCAGCCATTGTAGGGGTGATATCTGGCAACAGAACTGAGCAATAGAGGATTAAAGATCATGATAAGGAGAAAGAACAGGGATGGGGGTCATAAGGTAGAAGCAAAGATGCTATAAATATTTTTATGCACTTGAGTCTTTTCCCTCTTTCTTTGATCTTTTTGAGAGTATATGCTTTAGAGTAGTGTTGCTGGGTCAACAGTTATGTGCAGTGTAGTGACTTTTGAGCATAGTTCTAAATTGATTTCCTGATTAGCTGGATCAATTCATAGGTTCACTATCAATATATTAATATTCCTGTCCTTTTCTGTCTCCAACAATTATCATTTTACTTCTGTGTCATTTTTGCCAGTCTAATGGGTAAGAGGTAGAATCTCGGAATTGTTTGAATTAGCATTTCTCTTATCTGCGATTTGGAACATTTTTCATATGGTTGTTGATAGCGTGCCTTTCCTCCTTTGAGAACAGCCTATTCATATAGCCTTCGTTGTTTGTTGTTTAGTCACTTTTCAGTTGTGTCCAACTCTGTGACCCCCTGGCTTGAATCTTAACATTAAAAAAACTTAGATCAAGGTGACTAGTCCCATCTCTTCCTGGCAAATAGAGGGAGAAGAAAAGGAAGCAGTGGCAGATTTTATTCTTGGGCTCAAAGATCATTGCAGACAGTAACCGCAGCCATGAAATTGAAAGCCACTTCCTCCTTGGAAGGAAAACTATAGCAAATCTGGACAGCATATTAAAAAGCAGAAACATCACCTTGTCCACAAAGGTCCATATAGTCAAAGCTATGGCTTTTCCAGTAGCCATGTATGGCTGTGAGAGTTGGACTATAAGAAAAGCTTTTGAATCAATGCTTTTCAATTGTGGTGCCGAAAAAAACTTTTGAAAATCCCTTGCATGTCAAAGAGGTCAAATCAGGGAACACTTAAAGAAATGAATTTAGACTATTCATTGGAAGGTCAAATACTGAAGCTGAAGCTTAAATGCTTTGGCCACATAATGAGAAGACAGAACTCATTAGAAAAGATTGATACTAGGAAAGACTGAAGGCAAAAGGAGAAAGGAACAGCAGAAAGTGAAGTGAGCAGAACCAGGAGAAAGTTGTACACAGTAACAGCTACATTGTTAGACTGATAGACTTGGCTCTTCTCAGCTATGCAAGGATCTAAGACTTCTCCAAAAGTTTTGTGATGGAAAATGCTATCCACATACAGAGAAAGAACTGTAGAATCTGAATGCAGATTGAAGCATACTACTTGCTTTTTTTTTTCTTCTGTTTTGTTTTCTTTCTTCTTTCTTGTGGTTCCTCCTATTGGTTCTAATTCTTCTTTACACCATAACTAATGTGAAAATATATTTAATAGGAATGTATATGTAGAACCTATATCAGATTGCACTCTGTCTTGGGAAGGAAGGGGGAGAAAATTTAAAACTCAAAAGCTTATGAAAGTGAATGTTGAAAACTAAAATAAATTAATTATTTTTTTAAGAAAAAGAACAGCAGAGGATGAGATGAATAGATATTGTCATGGAAGCAACAAACATGAGCTTGGACAGACTTTGGAAGATAGTGGAGGATAGAAGGGCCTCGTGTGCTGTGGTCCATGGAGATCATGAAGAGTTAGACATGACTGAACAAATAAACAAAGCACAACTTATCATTTAGTGCCATGAAATGATGATTGGTCCTTACACTGAATGGCTTTTATTTTGCCCTCTGGTTCGAGGAGATCTGGGCAGTTCTCTTTTTTAAGAATTCTTGAAATGTGGTATCTAAGATCTTTTTCTTTGGGGTGGGGGCGGGGCATGGTGTTCAGGTAGTCCAGTGATTCTTAAATTTTGTCATCTCAATCTACTTTCCTGGTCAATTGTTTTGCTATGAGATACCTACATTTTCTTCTACTTTTTCAGCCTTTTTACTTTGTTTTACTATTTCTTGTCTCACAGGGCAGTGGGTTCTGTTTGATCTATACTAATTTTCAGAGAGTCTGTGTCCTGGGCAAACGTTTTCTCTCTTGTGCTAAGCTGTTAATTCCCTTCCCAATTCTTTTTTCCATAGCTCTCATTTTTCCCCCATTTTTCCCCTTAAGCACTCTCATTTATTTAAAGAAAAACATTTTTAACTCTTTTTAAGAAAGACCCTTGCTTCATTTCATTTGTATTTGAACCTGTAGGACAAGCTGTGTCATTCTTTGGAGTTTTGCTTGTAGATGTTTTGGAGTCATTCTCTTCTTTGAGTTTATGTCTTGAGACTCCCTGTTACTGAAATATCTTTTTATGATGCTTTTTTTGTCTGTTTATTTGCTCATTCTTCCAGTCTGCTTCCTGACTTTAGACTCGTTGTTAGGATTGGACTCTGGGCATTTCTGGAAGGTCTGGGCTAGTTCTGTTGCTGCTTTCTTAGGGTATTTGAGTGATGTGTTATTCCAGGATCTTGGGCACAGCTCAGGCTGGGGACCTGCAAGCTTTTAGTGCTTTGCAGGTGGTCTTATTGAGGACAAAGTTTGATTATTTCCCTCCCTGGTCTGAGCTCTACAAATTCTTGACTTGGGCTTGGGTCTGAGCAATTGCTGCTGGACTCAGCCAGCTGGGACATTTTGCTGGTTCAGAGTGACAAAACTGCACATTCTCTTTTGGTCTGGGATTCCTGCCCTGGTTATTCCTTTGTGGGTTTCAGTCCAGGCTAGAAGTTAGAAACAAGACCCTGTTCTGCTCTTGGGATATGAGGCATATCACTTGTTTGCTTCTGAGCTTGCTCCTCTCTAGGCACATAACTTATGGACTACCACTGCCATGACCCAGAAAGCCATAGTCTAGGCATAGGTCCCCTCATTTCCTCCTTTGTGACTCAGAACTGGATAGTGAGCCACAAAGCTTCCAGGTGGTACTCTTTCTGTCAAGGTGCCCTACTATGGGTTTAAGACCTCCTCTTGCCTTAATGAACAGCCTTTCCTGTGGGCTGGAGTGTCCCCTGCACTCTTGGCCAGACCCCCCTCTCCAGTATCCACAGACCTCTCTATCTTCTGCTGATCTGTGCTGGGAAAATGACTGTGATTTTAAAATTTCTCCATGAGAATTCAGTCTGGTGTACTTTCTAGATCTGTTTGGAGGAGGTTTTTAGGGAGAACTTAATGTACTACTTCCTGCTACTCCTCCCTCTTGGCTCTGAATCTTCTCTGTTCCTTTCAATCAATTATATGACTGTAAAGATATGATGATATAGAGAATACCATTTTAAAAGTCTGCCAGATCCCTTCTCATAACTTCATCAAGGATATATTCCATATACATGCAGACTATTCTTATATTTTATAGAGATGAGAAAGTAGGTATATGGGTCAGTGTTTATTGATATTTGATCTCTCAACTTTTCTGGGTAGTAATAAAACCTTTGATTTTTTCCAAAAGTTTGTTAGTCTTTCCTCTTTCAGATATTTTGAGAATTCATCCCTCCACATTTTCAAAATTATGTTGGCTCCAGAAAAGCCCTCCTCTGTGTAATGTTGACTTAATACAGTTGCTTTTTCTGTCTTTATTTTTTTTAAGTGCCATTTTTATTTACTTATGCAGCACGTAGGAGACTGAGTTATTAGAGTCCAAATGTAGTGGTTCCAGTATCATTGATGGAGAAGAGTTTGTTACCGAAACATTCACAGATCTTTCCTGTTTTTTTCTTTTTTGTCCTCTGTTCAGTTTCATCCCAAAATGGTTCTTGGGATAGTTTGGCTTAATCGTATCTTGTGTCAGTATTCCTGTAGACTTGTTTTTCTCTTCATTGCTTCTCACTATTTTTAAACTCATACTGACTATATCCTCCTCTAAATGATCTTACAAATAAATTTATAACATATTTATAATTCGAACCAGAGTTGCCTTTGACTGCTATATCTTTCTGGTTGAGATCAAGTAACTACTGTGATTTCTAAGCTCATTTGATTTCATCATTGTGGCAATTGATTTATGTTAGTTATACTTTGTCAGGAAATGGTAATAGGCTATACTTATGTCTGTTTTATCCATTTCTCTTTTTTGTTGTCAAGAACTTGGTTAAACAAGTCAGGTTGGACTTTCCTCAACTGTGTGCTTGCCTTATCTTCTCATTTTTCTTTTTTCTAGTGTGGTATTTGATTTTCATCTTTGCTTTAACAAATTAAAGGTCTTAACATGCACAGAGGGCTGGTTCAGAAATGGATCCCACAATGTTAACCGGTTATTTTTTATTTATTAAAACATAATTGGTCACATGACCAACAAGATGGCAGACAAGACCTTTTTTTCTAGTCCCTACTAAGTGTCTTAAGAAAAACCTTCAGACACTAAAGGAGGAGTCGTGCTAGAAGTATTATGTATTTAATTACAGTGGAATCCATAGGACCAGAAAGCAAGAAGCTCCACAAGATCTTGTGAATTAATACTGGAGACCACCAGTCTCTCATTCACTCAGCATCTTTTTCCAACCAAACTCCCATGTTTCTGCAGGGTGTACAAACCAACCCATGGGCTTGTGCTTTAGGATACAAAGATCTCCCTCCTGCTGCCTACATATTTCACCCACTTCCCGTCTCCTGACTCTGTTGTAACAAATAGGAGACACAGCTACCCAACCATATGAAGAGGGGGGTAGGAATTGGAGGGAGCAAATTGGATTTGCTTTATGCCTGGGGAGGCCCCTATTATAGGGAACCCCAAGGCTATAGAAACTGTGCCCATAGCATCTACTGTGCCTTCCTTTAACCGTGCAAAAAGTGGAAGATGCCAATTTATGCCAGTCAGAGAAAGAAAGCACAGCAACCAGAGATAAAATTGGTTCATTGTCTGTTTGTCTGATTGAGGACAAAGTTTAGATAGAAAATGAACTGAAATCTACCTGAGGCTAGTCCCATGCCCCCTAGAAACTACTTAGGATAGGTCCTGAAACCAGTACAGCGTATATTGCCCAACGTAGGAGGAGACAGAGTCAGTTTTGCAGCCCAGCCCTGGGGGCATACCCACCAATAAAGGGGAAGAGTCAGAAACTGAGTGATGGGGTGGGGAGAAAGGCTAAAACCACAAAAGATGTTGAGGGGAAGAAAATTAATTTGAAAACCTATAGCACAATAGAGAGAATACTGAAAATGAGAAGTAAGGGCAAATGCTAAATCCTTGAAAACATTATAAACTTCTCTAAAGAAATATTACAAGACAAAGGGAATTAAACCAATGTCTGATGAAACAGAGAACTCTGTCGGATCCAAAGAGATTGTAGAAGTACAGCAGGTTGTACTAGAGTGGTTCAAAAGACAAGTAAAAACCATGAGAAAAGAAATGGGAAGGGAGCAAATGTCAGAACGTATGGCCTGCATAGAAGAATATGCCGGAGGATGCTCAAAGTATCTGGAGAGTTTATTGTTAAATTTTGGAAATTGTGCTACAGATTAAGGCTCAAGAAATTGTTTTGTTGATTGTCTAGACTTAAGAGTGTCAGTAGTGCATATTAAACTTTAAAATGTGTCATGTGTACATTTTTTCCCCAGAGTGATGTTTGTTAAACATTCACCAGCATATGCCTGCCTGCACAGCAGAAATAATTAGCAATAGAGAAAAACTTAAATTTACAGGAGTGAGTCTCTCCAAAGAAATGAAAGAAAAAACAACTGATTTTTAATAAAGAACAACAGATTTGGAACACAAATTACTAAAGTTAAGGAAGTTCTGGAAGAAGGTAAGCAAAAGGCAATAATGCTGAAAGATCACATGATCTCTATACAAACAAAAGCCATTGATCTTCAAGACAGGATTCAGAAAGACAACTTAAGCTCCAGAGATCTCCCAAAGAACATAATGCAATGAAAAATCTGTAAGAAGTGATATAAGAACTTCTGTAAACAGAAAACCAAACATTAAATCAAAAGAATCCATAATCACCTTCAGAAAAAAGCTCTACACTTCAAACTCCAAGACACATAGTGGTCAAATTTAACAATTTTAATTCCAAATAACATTCTGCAAGCAGCCTAGAGAAAGACTTTTAAATATAATGGAAAAGAAATTTGAGTAACAGAAGTCTATTCTGAAGTCACTTGAAACTGCAAATATTAAAAAAAAATACCAAAAAAACAGAGGAACTCAATACACACACCAAAATGACATCCTGCAAACCTGAGCCTAATCATCAATGAAGAAAGATGGACATTCCATAAAGGAGAGGCATTTGAGGCTTTCCAGAAAGAAAACAAAACAAAACAAAACAAAACAAAAAACAACAAAAAATGAAAATGTCTATCAGAATAATTAACATGTAAACATCTCAAGCAGAAAAACAAGGTAAATAAATACAATTACCAGAGAAAGAATAAGTACATGATGAAATAAATCACTTATTTCTAGAAATTAATATTAAAAAATAAGCAAAATGAGAAAGACCAACGTATCAGGTGTATGTTCGTGTGTGTGTGTGTGTGTGTGTATTCATCATAATTATATGTAATCCATTTAATTTTTGTTATTTGTTGTTTAGCCTTTCTAGTGACTCACATCTTTCTTCTTAAAGAACATATTGACAATATGTAATTCTAAGGCTTCTGTAGAGTCTGTAAGACCTTGACCTTTTTTTTCTTATTGCTGAACTACTTTTTCCAAAATATTTTCCACCATCCTCTCATTTTCCTACTTGTGCTTTAAAGTCAGTGAATATTACAGTATTTTAAAACTTAATCTGGAAGGTCTTATTCATGGAATCTCTCTATCTATCTTCCTTATCCTCCACGATAGATGTCAGTACATAAGCTAGAATACTGTAGAGTTTTGTTTTGTTTTGTTTTGTTTTTACTCTTAGAAGTTCTACTAATAAGATACATAAACAAGTGTGTCCTAAAAGCCAGAGCAGACTGACTCTGATGTTGTGCATGTTCCAGGGGTTCACATGCTCTCGTACATATAGGGCTTCAGGATTTACCCTGGCAGGAAGTTCAATCACTGGTTTGTGTAAAATGCTTATCACAGACACTGCCTCACACTGGACATAGACAGTGTGACCAAATAGCAAGGGCACAGTATAGGGGCCGCATCGCCAGATGAGAGGAGTTATATCTGGAGGAGTTCATGGAGTGTCTAAATAGATACCTGGAGTGTGGGCAGATCCTGCCTCTGCATATGTCACTCATCACACTAGTCCCCATAGTGAGGTGACTTTGAGATGCCAGCTATGTGACTTTTACCCTGAGGAGATCTCATTGACATGCCTGTGGGATGGGGAGGAGCAGATCAAGGACCCAGAGCACACTAAGACCAGTCCTACAAGAGATGGGACCTTCCCAAAGTGGGTAACTATGGGAATATCAGAAAATGAAGAAGAATGTATTTCAGTAGCTTAGTGTAGCATGAGAGACTGCCTGAGACTGCCTTTCAGCCTGAAATAGGAACCACAGTCCCTGTCCATCAGGGTCATTGTAAGTGCTCCTTTCAAAGTTATCAATGATTTCTTAGCTGCCAAATTCAATGGCCTTTTCTGGATCCTCATCCTTCTTGGCCTCTCTGAAGCCTCTGACACTGTTGATCATCCTCTCTTCCTTGATACTCTCTTCTCTCTAGGTTTTTGGGACCCTACTCTCTCCTCTTATCAGACAGCTCCTTCTCAATTTCTTGCTGCCTCCTCCGCCAGGCCTGCCCTTCAGATGTCTCTCTCAAAGCAAGTCCTTACTTGTGTGGGCCTGAGAAAGAAACAGAAATACTCACATTTTCATTTCCTGTCTATTCTGCTTCTTCCCCCTACCCCTTATTTTCTTTCTCCAGATTTGCCGCTATGATCTTGGTTGTTCCTCTGTTAGCCAAACTTCAAGGTAGGAAGCATCAGCGCCTTCATCCTACTTATTACTTCTTACTCCTTCCATCTTTCTCCTTGTCCTGAACAACTTTGCAGGGAGCAAAAATGGAGTGTAATTGGAGGAGTTTTAGAGTTTTCTGTCCTCCATACTTGATGTTGCATTGGCCTTTGGGACATTTTTCCTGATTTTTTTTTTTTTGCTGGAAGATAAAAAAAAAATACATGCTTAATTTTTGTTGTCATTTTTGTTATTTACTGACTCCTCAATCCTCACCACCACCACCACCCTTCCCACTCCCCATCCTCACCTCACCTCCCGCACCCCTTGGCCCTATCTAAATCAAAATTATGTTTTGGTGGGGTGAACTGTGTGACATGTAGAGAGATTCTGGCAGTATGATAGGGAAAATAAGTAAAGACCTTTAAGACTTTTAAGAACTGTCTTGTTTTCTGGACACCTTCTGGCCAACCACCCTGCCTGTCTGTGTGTACTCTTCTCCATCCTCACATCCTCCACCTTTTGCTCTGGGAACCATAATCAAACAAGTGCCACCATTGCTCCTGAAAAGGCCATGCCATTGTCTTTTCTCTGATTTCACTCACTATTCCAATGACTTTCCAGACCAAAACACCATTCCCTGACCAACACTCCCACAGATGTGTTTTTTTCCCTATTAGAATATAAGCTGCTGAATAGAGGGGACTGTACTTTTTTTTAAATTTGTATTCCAAGAGCTTAGCACAATGCTTAAACACATAATACGCACTTAATAAATACTTTTTATTCTTTTGTTAAAAAATTCATTCTTGTTGCCAGTTGGTGCTTGATAAAGCACCTGCTCCTTTATTTGTCTTTCCAAGGACACCCATGAGCCATCATTCCCCTTAGCTACAGCTTCTCTTTCTCTTTGGTTTTCATTATGACAAAAATGTCAAGATTGGTATGATTTAGTTGAACCAGTGTATGTGCACTGAACTCACATTTAGAGTACCAACACATCAGTTAGCATTTTAGCCAAGCTGACAGGGCCCTTTGCCCCTTTTCTACCATTCTGCCACTCTCAATGGAGACATGTTTTTCTTTGTGTCAATGCTTAGTCTACCTGCCATCCACAGCCCTCAAATGGGCAGAATTCAGGGGACACACAGCATGGCATGTATTTCTCCCACTTTCATATACTTTGTGTTAACATTGACACTGGGCAGAATATATGAAACATGCACTTGGGCAGGAAGGGGGAGATTTCCCACACCTAAAGAAATTATATCCTTTGAGTCTGTGGCACTTCTAGACAATCATAGTACAATTACATTGTAGGTTCAATATCAAAACACTGCATAACTTCAGTAGCTGAATGAACAGAGATCACAGGCAGATATGGTCCCTGCCCTAGAATCATTGGAGAGGTGACTCTGTAACACCTTAATCTCTGCTAGTCATGCCCTGAGAGAGACTTGGTTACAGAGATGACCTAACTGGCGAGCAGCTTCTGCCCAACCTGCAAGCACAGTCATTGCAAACTACTCAAAAAGTACTAGTAACTAAACCCAAACTCTGGGAAAATATATCATGTTAACAGACATTTGAGACAACTACCCACCTTCTCCTTCTTATATCTAATTAGAATTTCCTACATTCATAGAATGGTGGTGGTAGCTCACAAATTATCTGGTGTCTTAATACATTTTCAGTATAAAAATTGCTTTCTCTCCTTAAATACCCTGGCTGAACTCAGCCTTAGAGTGGGTAGAAGCTGTTGGTTCCTTCACCCCTTAAAAAGGCACTACCCCTTCCTGCCTTTACCAGCCAGGTGCATTGTCACCTTCACTGTGCTAACTACATGTCCTAGGCTTGAGTGACAGGCAAAGCCCACTTTCCATTAGTTCTGCTTCTGGGTCACTTATCCCTTTCAAATGTGCAAATTTCCCTTTCAAGGGCACTCTGGGAATCAGCAGAGCCATAAGTATGGGCATGCAGCTTCCATAATGGTCACACACCTAATGATGTTTCTTGTGCAGTGTTTGTTTCGGAAGTTTAGACAGAAAAACGATGGATTCATTGATGGACAAGGGGAGTTAAAAGTTTGAGTGGGACATTCAAGGTGAGATATCTATCAAGCAGGTGTCAGTGTGGGACTAGTACTCAGAGCTAGAGATGAAGAAGCAGGATTGTGACCATAGAAGTGATGGAGGTGGATTGAATAAGGCTACCTAGAAAAGGTATGGAAAAGGAAGAAAAAAGGACCAGAGCAGAGAGCCTTGGAAATGTTAATATTTGTGATAGGAGTCATCTTGCATGCTTTTCAAGAAAGAAAAGGGACAAATGAAGAGAAGACTAAAGATGCATTAGAGAACAGGGATGATTGTTGGACCAAAGTCCTAGAGAAGGTGGGAAGGAATGTGACTGAAGATAAAAATGGAGGGTTGGCCTCTACAAGGAGAAGGGCCACCTTTTCCTTTGAGAAAGGAGGGAAACAAAGAGATCATACAAATGGGAAAAGGACCCACATGTACAAAAATATTCATAGCAGCTCTTTTTGTGGTGGCAAAGAATTGGAAATTGAGAGGATGCCCATCAATTGGGGAATGGCTGAGCAAGTTGTGGTATATGAATGTGATGGAATACTATTGTGCTATAAGAAATGATGAACAGGTTGACTTCAGAAAAACCTGGAGTGAAGTGAGCAGAACCAAGAGAATGTTGTTCACAGCAACAGCCACGCTGTGTGATGACTAATAGTGATAAACTTAACCCTTCCTAGCAATACAAGGATCTAAGACGTCTCCAGAGGCCTTGTGATGGAAAATGCCATCCACATCCAAAGAAAGAACTATGGAAGTTGAATTGCCATTTTTTTTCTCTTCTGTTGAATTTTGTTTCCTCTTTCTGATGGTTCCTCCTATTGGTTTTAATTTTTACTTACAACATCACTAATGTGAAAATATGTTTAATATGAATGTAAATGTATAGCCTATATCAGACTGTGTGCCATCTTGGGGAGGGTGGTGGGGAGGAAGGGGGAGAAAAATTTTAAACCCAAAAGCATATGGAAGTGATTATTGAAAAATCAAAATGAATTAATGTAAAAATAAAAAATAAAAACAATAAAAACTGAAAAAAAGAAAAAAAAAGAAAGGAGGGAAACACGGTTAGCTTGAGACACAGAAAAGCTTTGAGGTATAGAAGAGGAAAGTATTTTGGATGCCTTTAATCTTCTCAAGGGGCAGCTAGGTGGCATAGTGGATAGAGCACCTAGCCTCCAGTGAGGAAGACTCATCTTCCTGAGTTCAGATTTAACCCTCAGACACTTACTAGCTGTGTGACCCTGGGCAAGTCACTTAATCCTGTTTACGTCAGTTTCCTCATCTATAAAATGAGCTGGAGAAGGAAATGGCAAATCACTCCAGTATCTTTGCCAAGAAAACCCCTAATGGGGTCACGAAGAATCAGACATGACTGATCAACAACAATCTTCTTAATAAACATGAAAGCAAGAAGAGCAATTTACTTGAAGGGAGAGGGAGTGGAATTTGAACTTTAGAAGAATGGAACAAGTTGGTAAGTTATTTAATCAACCAATCAATCAACAAGAATTATTAAGTAATTACTGTGTGCCAGATACTCTGCTAGGTATTGGAGGGTGTGTGTGTGTGTGTGTGTGTGTGTGTGTGTGTGTGTGTGTGTGGGTGGGTGGGTGGGTGGGTGGGTGTTTTCAGTCATTTTTTTCAGTCTTGTCTGACTCTTCACTGGAGATTAAAAAAAAAAATGAAAAGTCCCTGCTTTCAAGGAGTTTCCATTCTGTAGGGGGAACAATATGGACACATGTAAGCAGAGACAAAATATGTACTCAATTAATACAGGGTCATTTGGTAGGGAGGCATTAGCTGCCAAGGAATCAGGAAAAGGCATTAGGAAAAGGCCTCAGGAGGAAGTAGCACTTGGGTTGAGCTTTAGAAGAAGCTAGGTATTCTAAGGGGGCAGAAGTGAGGAGGGAACACATCCCAGGTGTGAGAATTGTACACAAGACCAAAGAACGGAGATGGACTTTTATTAGGAACTAGGAAAGGTGTATTTGTGTGTATCAATTACATGTTAATGTCATTCCCGTGGCATTGAGTGCAACAATGATACTGCTCAGGGAGCATCGTGAGGTTGAGTGCTCTTGGATTTGGACTGGTAGTTTCCCAGGGATACCTCAGCTGGCATTCCTTCTTTGCCAACCCATACTCTAGTGCAGGGGTGGGGAACCTGTTGTATCCTCTTTGCAGGACCATCTGCGGGCAGACAGCAGACAGTCTAGGAGACACAAATCTGACAAGCAAGTTCAATATGCAAGGCCCAAATGTAAGGAGCATTAAAGCGATGTCAGAATAGAGGAAAACAAAGAAAGAAACCACAAGTCTCATGATGCCATTATTTAGTTTTGACAAACAAGATTATCTGATCTAATTATTTCCTCAAAAGTTTCCACTCCTATTCCAATTCCTTTAGCAGGATCAGATGCTATTGAGGATCCAATTCCATACATGTAAATATAAGTAACAACACTTTTGCAGGTAGAAGCTTTCTATCCTTGAGTGTAATAGTTATATAAATGAATTTGCTTATGAGAAGCTGATTTTACTCCAATTATCATAAAAGATTTGGGAGGATACATAATTCCAAAACAGTGCATATCAATGAGTTGTTTATGATAGGACATGTTTGTACCACAGGACACACAGTATAAACAGATGTTATTTCCACAATAGTTAACAAACTTTGCATGAAATTGACTTTTCTAATAATGCAAAAATGTTCCATAAGTTACCTCCCTCTAAAGAAAAACTGATTGCACTGAAATTCTCTTTCCCAAACCAAACTGAAGATGCTTCTGATTTAGTTTCATTTATTAATAGAATAACAGCGAGGTCCCTCAATCAATTGTACCAATACCTAATTATTCTTACATCATTTTGAAACATTTTAGGACCTTATTCCATACAGACATATACCTAGTAACAGGCAGGTAACTAGGCCAAATATCCATTTGCTAAGTTGTTCAGGATATAGAAAGTAATATAATCTTAGGCTGAACAACTCAGATCTTAAACACACATTTTATTATCATAGTCCAGATGTATCCCAGCCTTAACCTATAGGAAAATGATTCAAAATTGAGTTTGTACCCATATCATTCTTAAAGAATGTTCTATTCCAGGGATTTAATCTTTCACATGACTATGCAGGACTACTAATTTACCTAGTTGTTTGAGATATGAAATGACTACACATTCAGATTGAAAACAGCAAAATTTCACATACTTGCATTGTGCTTTTTTTTACTAATCACTTGCTCTGATTATAGAAATTAGCCATAAAAAGGAAAAGCATGGCATATGATTATGCCAAGTATGGCAGGATAAAACATCACAGTGTTCCAACCACGTGGTACCAATTCCACCTCATAGCCAGACTCAGGAATAGTCAAGTGGGAAACATTCCCTTTCAGAGGAACACAATGGCAAACTGAGCCAGGAGGATCCCATCCTAGATTGAGGCTAATATTGTCCCCCCAGTTTTTAACGGATGCAGACCCTCCACCTGTATCACATTCTCTCTGAATAACTTGTAGCATTTCTCTTAGATGGTGGATTACTGACTATTGAATATCAATGGATTATTATGATCTATCAGACAACTCAAAACATAATCCGTTATGGTCCCAAGAGCTTTTACCTCAAGATGGCAAGTTTCACTAATCAAAAATTTACCAGGACTCACAATCTCAAATTTAAATTCCCCCTCCTACAAAAGCCAATCATTAGAAATCATTTCTATATATTTGCATGTTCTTAGCAAGCCAAGTTCATTGCTTTAGGAATGCCATAATCCAAACAAGTTCTTTGGCAAGTTTACAAAGTAAGGGGGATCGACAGGGAGAAAGGGCCTCCTATCACAGACAATAAGCAACAATCTTTTCATAAGAGATAGCCAAATTGTTTTAACTGTAACACAAACAATAAACTTCAGATGACATCAATTGCACATGAAGTAGCTGCTGCACCTCCCCCCTCCTTCCTTTCTCCAGATGGGGGAGGGGAAGGGTGAAATTCTCTTCTCCTAGTCTGATCTGGGATGAGAGGGGTTAACAGGAAAATGTGGGGCTGTTTGCAGTCCCTAAATTGAGATACCCTCTTGACTCAATGGGAGGGAATGGGGGAAGGGAGTGATGGGTTGTAAGAAGGTGTTTGAAAACTCCTTAATGATCAGTTTCAAATCTTGCAGAATCTGCGAAGATGTTTTAGCTGTCCTAACTCTTTCACTTTTACTTCCACCCCTCAAAATTTAATGGGGCATTGAACCTTTCAGACCTACATTCGACAGACCAGTGCCCTTTCTTATGGTACCTGAAGCACGAACCATCGATTCTGTTTCTCTGAAAGCACCCATTTAAGGCTGATCCAAGGACACAACAAACCTAGGAATGAAACTCAGAAAATTCGCTGTAGGTTTGGACATAATTGTTATCAATATCAAATTAATACTGTAACAAATTAGCTTGAAAATGAAAATTTACTAGGCCTTTTAAAATTTACTCAGTACCTTTTCTTCTCTTTATCTTTAAATACATCACTAAGAAATTAAGAAAAATAATTGCATTCTGGAATCTCACATAGATAGTGAATGTGGTAGTTCACAGACCTCCAAATTAACATGTGAATATGTCCTTAGATGAAGCAGACTTGAAGATCACACCCCTATTTTGTGCAAGGATTCCCATTTACTCAGTAAGAATTCTACAACACAGAAAACTTGGCACAGAGTTGATAAGAATTTATGATTAAATGGTTCCAAAAATCCTTGTCTTCATTAACAACCTCATAATCTGACAGTACAATTCTTAATCTAACAATATCTAGATTATAAGAGAAATTGCTTTTCTAACAACATAGGTGATACAGTTGTTTACCAAATTACACAATATAAAACATTTAGAAATATAACCATACCATAAGCAATTATCATGTATTTAAAACTTGAAACAAAACCAATTAACTACCAGTCCAGTGACTTTAATTTAGGTAGATGAGCAAATCAAATCTGGATTCATAATCACTAATGGTAATATTTTAATTTCTAAGGCCCAATACTCTTAGCTCTTTAAAACAAAAGATTATTATCCATAAGTTCACTTTTTTTTTTGAAGACACGTGGTGACAATTCCCAGCTCCAAATAACCTTTTACTTCCTTAAAGAGCTGGAGCTCCCTGTCGCTTTTACCTTTGAGACTTATCAGATAAAGAGCTGACCTAAGCATTCCAGCTCTCCATTCCCTTCCTGCCAGGAATTGCATATCCCATTTTGCAGGAGGATGCCTAGTGGGGAAAGAAATACAGAGTGCATAGGTAATGACTGGGAGAGGAAGAAATCCAAAAGCTTGGAGAGGCTTGCTTAAAAATCCCATTCACAAATCACTTTTCTTGGTCCTCTAGATTATATTGAGGCCAGGCTGTGTTGCAAAAAAAAGATGAGATGTTTTCTCTCAAGGTTCCCCTTCCTAAATTTCTCCCAGTGCCTAAAGAGGCAACCGGGGGAGAATCCCTTAGCCTGTCCCATGTCTAATATCCTTCCCCCACTCACCTCATCTTCTTCATCCCAAAGAGGAGGAGAAAGAGAATAGATGGCTAAGTGAGAGGTGTCCCCCCTCAAGAAGCCGAGAACCATTTGCCTGACTGTCTAGAAGTCAGAGAGACCCACAACGCTGCTCTAGGTAATCAAGGCACCTGGAGTGTTCCAGCCACAGGACACAGACAAAAGAAAGGGTGAGGAGACAGGGATGTATACCTGTTGGCTAGGAGAAGATCTGACCCTCTGTCAGCTCCCAGGTTTCGGCACCAAAATGAAAAGGATAAATAATGATGAGGTTCAGGAGTTGGATTGTCCAGATAGAATTCAAGAGGCATATATTTTCCTAATCAAGAGAGCTTTATTGTCAAAAAAGCAGCGGGCTAGCCCTTGTGGGGCAAGGGGAAGGGAGGACTAGCAGTTTGCCGGAAGACGGGGGTTTGTTTTTATACATAATTTTTGGGCATTCAGGCAAGAGTGGAATGTGCTCTTACATGAGTAAGGGAAATCACTGAGAAAAAGGGAGGCAGGAAATGAAAGCAGGTGTGCTGAAAAACAGGTCAAGAATGTGATCACAGAACAAGGAACTTAGCTTGCTCCAGTATGAGAGGCTATTCATGTACAGAGTATGGGCTAAGGAAGCAAGGTTTTATTATCTGATATAGCTTCCTGTTACTGGGCAGATTTAGACGAGGCCCTCATAGTTGCTGGGCAAAAGTCAGCCTCATCAGAGCTTAATTCAGATTAAATGCAAAGACCAACTTTTGTACTGTGGGATGGTTAATTCAACACATTTGCCTCTTCTCCCCACAGGGGGTGGGCAGTTATGGTTGCTAAACGTTGTCTAGTCTGTCAGATGGTGTGGGCTTTTCAGTTTGTTTTGCTTGATTGTTTTTCTTTGTTACAAAGAGAGATTTTCCAGGAAATGACTGTGTTATAAAACAAAACAAAAAGTAGAAGTAAAAAATTTTAAATTAATAATAATAAAAAGTTATACCGAGTAGTGAAAAGTTTGCAGTTGCCAGCAATAACAAAATAAGAAACAAAGAAAGTAAGCTCAGTAAAACTATGCAAACTCAATCTGTCATTTCCAGACCACAAGTCTGGCAGACTGAGCACACTTAGCAGTAGGTCTCTGTAGGTGCTGCTCTCCCTTCTCCACTGAACCTTCCACAGTAAGGCAAGTGAAGAACACAGCTAAGGGCCCCGTAATGATCTTTTGTGCAGCCATCTAACTGGTCCATATAAAGAAAAAAAAAATAGATTGAAAGAGAATCAAATATGTGCTAGTACAAAGAACACTGCCAGTCCGGCTCCATCATGGGAAAGTAAGGACTGACGAGTTATGGCTGTGTACTCTTCAGACTGAAAAATATGTATATATTGAAGAGTAGAGGCATTTTTCGGTTTGATTTTAGGGTGAGTTCTTCTTTCTTGTTCTCTCTCATGTTCTTTATTTTGTGAAGGGCAATATTCAGTTGTGATCCCACCCCCTTTTCTGTTGTTGCTTCTTATTTTGGGAGGGACTGGTTTTCTGTTGTTTTTGTTTTTTGTTTCATCTATGTTTAGCTCAGAGAGGAGCTTAGAAAACACTTCCTGCTTCCTCCCTTCCCACTTTCTTAGAGCTTTTTCACTTTTTCTTTCTTTTTTTTTTTCTCCTAAGGATATGAGAGGTTTAGAAACTCGTTATTTTTTCTTCCTCACAGGAGTTCCAGCACACTCCTGGAACAATGGTTCAGTAGGACCCTGAGTAAAGTAGCTTTATTATTCTTTCCCCACTTCCCAAGAGAACTTTCACTGCAAGTTGCATCCTCTACTTCTGTTGCCAATATTTTAGTTCTGTGTTTATTTCTTCTCCTTCACTCACAACTCTTAGCTCTCTGTGTGTGTCTTCTCTGCCCGCCTGTGGATCTGTGTAATTTACTTTTAGAAGTTGTTCAAGCTAAGATCCTAATGCAAAATAGCTCTCTGATCACACTAATTGTTGTTTTTATGAACAACATTTTACATACTTGCCTATGAGCTAAACTTTTGCTGGTATAATATATATTTTAAATTTGTACACTTAATGCATTGATGCTCTTTTTTTTGTAAATAGTATTTTATTTTTTCCAATTACATGTAAAGATAGTTTTCAACATTCATTTTTTATAAGATTTTGAGTTCCAAATTTTTTCCTTCCCTTCTCTTCCTTCCTGCCTCCCCAAGAAAGCAAAGTGATATAGTTTATACATGTACAATCATGTTAAACATATTTCCACATTAGTCATGTGTGAAAGAAGAATCAGAACAAAGGGGAAAAACCACAAGAAGGAAAAGACAAAAAAAAAGTGAAAATAGTATGCTTTGATCTGCATTCAGACCCCGTAGTTCTTTCTATGGGTCTGGATAGCATTTTCCATCATGAGTCTTGTAGAATTGTCTTGGATCATTGTATCATTGAGAAGAGCTAAGTTTGTCATAGCTGACCATCACACAATGTCGATGCTCCTGTTTTTAAAGATAGACCTATGAGAGTGTGTTGTTGAATACAATATGCTAAGATACACTACTAATGAAGTTAAAAGGTACCAAGTTCAAGATATTCATTTGTAATATAGATTGAGTGGAGGCTACTCAACCTTAAACTTTTTTGTGACATGACCCCTTTGGCAGTCTGGTGAAACCTGTTTTTCTTTTTTAAATTGTTTTAAGCTAAATTTCAGTTAGAAATTTGTGAAAATAGAGATGTAATTGTTTTCCTATCCAAGTTCACAGACCTTATGTACAGAACATGCAACCAAGATTATGCTCATATGTGTAGCATACATACTTGCCCATATATGATGGGCTTCCATATGTAGAAGAAATAGAAGCTTCTACTTTTGAGAAAACTCATATATGCAGAGGATGGGATCCCATGTTATACAGGATAAGCCTCATGTATAATATGTGCACGCTTGTAAAAGGGGTTCTAGTGCATAATAATAATAATAATAATAATAATTAAGGTTCCAGGTGTAACAATAATATACCTGTATATAGCCATCAAAGATATTAAATTATATAAGAATTCAAAGATAGGAAACAAAAGTGTTGACCTAATAGACTTTTTTTGGCTAGCAGCTGTGAAGGACAAAGTGTGGGTGTGTGTATGGGTGGCTGGGGCAGGGGCTTTGAGCTAAGTTTCCTTTAAAGCAAAGGGTCCCACCACTCTGCTATTCAGTCTTCCCTAACATGCCCATCAGCTCTTAGCAGTTGCTAGCTTGGCACTTAGTCCTCATAATCACTACTGTCTTCAACAGCAATTTTTAAGAATCCCAAGGGGCCTGGGTAGAGTACTCAGGGATAGAGTGCTTGTCCAAGAGAATCAATGTCCTTCTTCTCTACATCCTCAAAACTGAGGTTAGTATCATGGATGGGTCCTGTCAACTTTGGGTAGAAGGCAATTTGGAGGTTATAGTTCCTTCCAGTGTTTTGAGTGTCCCTGTAGGGACTTTGCTGTAATGTCAAGCTAGGGCTACATGTAGAACATGTGGAAAAGAAGAATATGTCTGTAAGAATCTTCCTAAGAGGCTTCACTAGGCTTCTGTGGACTGAGTTCTCATTATCCTGGAGGCCTTTAAACATTGCACTTCATGTATTTGTTAATGTAGTTCAAACAGTGCTGATCAGTTACTGTTGAACTTCCCCTTGTCTACTCTGGCAACTTCAAGAAAGGGAAGATTTCCTGGGTAGGATTCTCTTATTGTACAAATTAAGTATTTGAATATTATAAGTATGGCAAAATAATGTAAGTGGTGCAGTAATAAGCCTTTTCATTTGACCTACCTGATATATTACCCACCTTAAATGGAGCTATGTTATCTGTGCCAGAAGATTGTTCTTATCCACCCCTAAACTCAATCGCCTAGAAAAAAAGATATCTAGGCTCCCACTCTATGTCTTTATCATATCTCATTGACAGTTGATTTCATTAAATCTATAGGTTAATTAAATAGCATTGCCATGTTTATTGACTTAGCATAGCCATATATATAGACTATCTTTAATTATTTACTTCCTCTTTTATTTTGCAAAAATTATTTGATAGTGATCTTTTTAAGTGTTATGTGTGTCTTGATAGATTAATAACAAAATATTAAATTCCATTTGTCATTATAAATGGTATTTCTCTTTATATAATTTTGTTCTGTTCTGGAAAATAATGAATAGAAATGTATATTTTTCTTTTGTCCTATTTTGCTGAAGCTTTTTATTATTTTTATTAATATTTTTATTGCATCTCTTGGGTTTTCTAAAATAAACCATCATATCATCTACAAATTGTACTATTTAAATATCTTCCTTATGTGGGTTTATTTCCTGAATTTCTTCTTCTTGCCTAATATTTATAGTTAACTTTTTGAAAACTATATTTAATAGTGTTAGTAAGCGTTAATAGCCTTCCTTTACCATTGTTCTGAATGGCATAGTGCCTACATATAATGCTAGATTTTATGTTCAGATAAATGATGTTTTTCATGTTAAGGAAAATCCTTCCATTCCTGTACTTTTTAGTGTTTAAAAAAAATACAACTCAGTCTTGTACTTTATCAGAAGGCTTTTCTGGATCTGTTGATATATAATCATATTATAAGGGGGCTAATTGGTCAATGAGCACTTGATTTCATACTTTTTCCCTATATTGTTGTAGTCATAGAAAGTAAGGGGCAGATCGGGAGGTATTAGACTAACTGTAAGAATGTGATCACACTGAGTGGGATGCCCCTATGAAGACTTCTCAGTGTAATTAAGGTTTGGGATAAGACTATCCTGAATTTGGAAATAAGTTTAGAAGACAGAAAAGGATAAGTATAGATTTCTATAGTTCCCTGGTTCTCACAGTCTGACATCAGTAGTTAAGGATTGCCAAGTCTGAAAACCCCCCCCTCCCCCCGTACCCCCGCATTCGGTCATGGCGAACTTCCCACAGCAGCGTTTAGCTTGATCACACATACTAAATTGTTCATTTTTGCAGCAAACTAAGGTGATGGATGTGTATATTGTTTCTTTGTTCTCTGTCTCTGGGAATAGATTTTCGCTCTTAGATTGTAAGCCGAATATTGGATGGTTAGTGGGAGGGGGCATTTTCCCCATTTCTGCTATTTAATCTGACTTTTTGCTTCTGTAATTTGTCTTCATTCATCAGAGGCATGCTGGTGAGAGGAACACCCAATTCTCGAAAATTGAAATAAACTTTCTGTTCCTACCTTGAGATACCTCTGAGGTTTTTTTAGATCCCTATCCCACACAACACCCAGTTCCATTTCAACAAAAGTATGGCCAAGTTTCACTTTGATTGAATTGAAAGGTGCAATTCCATTGGCTGGGTGAATTGGCCACATCTCTGATTGCCCCTTAAAAGGTTAAAGCTTACTTCTTCTGGGAGAGTCCAGGGAGTATGACCCTTGTGTAGGAGTGGATTTATGTCTCCTTCTCCCCCCACCCCCACCCCCATCAGCCACAATGTCCTGAGAGGGGAGCTACTCTCTCGACAGGAGACAGTGCATTCAGTAGAAAGGAAACAACCATTTTTTTGTTTGTTTGTTTGTTTTTTGGTGAGGCAGTTGGGGTTAACTGACTTGCCCAAAGTCACACAGCTAGTAAGTGTTATGTGTCTGAGTCCACATTTGAACTCAGGTCCTCCTGACTCCCGGGTGGGTGCTCTATTCACTGCACCACCTAGCTGTCCCTGAAACAAGAATTTGTTAAGCACTGACTATGTGCCAGGCACCTGCTTGCTAATAGCTGGGAATACAAACAAAACAAACCAGAAAGGCAGTCCCTGCCCTCGAGGATTTTACTTTGTAGTAGCGAGGACAGCAAACAAAAGGGAACTGAATGGTATGTGAATGGTGGGGGAAGAAGGGGCCAGTTGCAGTGAAACCTGGAAGTAAGGAACAAGGTTGGCCTGGGCCCTTCCAAAAAAGGGAGGCTCCAAGAAGAACTCACCCATAGATGAAAGGGTGGGCCTTACAGAGTGATGTTCCAGGTGGAAAAGGCCATAGGAGTGGTTGGGTATTATAGAGTAAGGAGGCTCCAGGCACAGCAGGAGAAGTTCCAGGTTGAGATCCGTGGTTTGGAAGTCTGGAAGCCAGGAACAGGACTGGGAGGAAAACAAGCAGTCCATGAGTTCATTAGCTTGAAAGAACTAATGACACAAAGACATATATTTCCTAGTCAGATGTGGACACAAAGGAACCATTGACTCAAGAAAGGAAGAAGTTTCAAGGAATATGACCTCTGGCGAAAGAGAAGAGGGTAGATCATGGATGTAAGGGTAAACAAGTCTTGGCAATAATAACAATAATAATAATAATAACAATCTAGCTATAGAAAGAACTCCATGTGAAAAGAATATATATCAGGGCTCTGTAGTGCCAGAGGTATGAGTTACTTTGGTCATATATATGTCTTACTACTATTACATTTTAAGTTTGTGTCTACACTTCCCATGGAACCTGTGAATCTTTGTGGGAGAATGCAATCCAGGTTTATGAAGGGAATGTCATATAGCTGTTAAAAGAAAAATCCTGATTCAGGTCTTACCTTGGTCAATTAAAGGCAAACTAAGAAAATAAGACAAAAAAGAGTTTATTGGACCCTAAGGCATCAAGCAGTTAGAGTGGGGCCACCAAATCAAAGCTCTGACCTGCTTTTATAGACATTAATAGAACAATTTACATACAAAGGTAAAATAATCCCAATTGGTAGACATTTTAATGAGGAGGTAGAATAAGTGTCATCCAAGCTTCTCCCCATTACAGCATCACTGGGAGATGAGATTAGTTCTCAGGCTATGAGAGTAGCCTAAAGGGGACCTCCCCATTTCCCGTAGTCTGGCTGAGCTCAGTACTCAAAGGTTGAGCAAGGTTAAAATATGGGGGTCTCTCAGATTATATTTGGCCCACTTGCCTGACTTTGCACATAGCTACCGTTCTTGCTATGCTATTTTAGTAAATGCCTTTATTTTGGGGTAATTATGTCTACGGACTGACTGTTAAGGATAAGTTCACTAATGGGGGCTCCTAAACTTTAGTTTTGGAAGTGCAGACCCAAAGGGGACCCTGCCCTGCAAACCACCTATTAGTGCTGCATTAGAGTGGTCACCCAGAGGAAGTACTATTGTCAAAGGAAAAAACATTAATACTGTACTATATATTTTAGGTACAAGTCTGCCAGAAACAATTTTTTAAAAATCAATTTAACATCATTCTAAATATAAGTATTTTTAGTTAAGTGAAAGAAATGTCCAAATTGACATAGTCCTCCTATGCCAGCAGATATCTCTTTACCCCAGAATGATCTGAGGTAACATTTATAGGAATCTTGAAGAAAAAATGTCACAATATGTTAAAGTTTTGAGGTAATATTCTAGAACAAAAATGACTAACAATAGTCACTTAATCTTCAACTAGAACTACTCAATTCCTTCCTTGACTTCTCCCTTCAAGAACTGGAAAAGTCTCTCCCCTTTGGATCAATATTTTAATACTTCCTGAATAAATAAGGGCACTTGTTTTATAAGGATGGGTCATAGCCACAGGCTTCAGAGGATGAGGAAGCTAATTATCTCAAAGATAATTAATAAGAGATAATAACTTTGTCCCAAATTTTGGTTTATACTTTGGGCCTTAGGAATACCTTTTTGTTATTGACTACTTTCCTAAAAGGACAAGTCTGGAAAAGGTTTTTAGACTAGTGTGACCATTGAAATCTGAAATAACTGAGAAAACAAAAGTTTGAGTTTTCGAGCATTTCAGTTTATTGAGCAATACATGCCAATTGTATCATAAATCATGACCAGGACTCCTCAGCTTGGCACTGGACCCCAGATACAAGGGGGGAGAGATTTTTTATGCATTAAAAGAAAACACAAAATATAAACCAGGATACAAGATTAGGTAATCTGATTTCTAATTGGAAGAAAGATGTGGGGCTTTCCAAGTTGGGAGAGAGAGAGAGCAAACAGGTAAAATTCCCTGAAATCAGAAAAACAGGTGTCCCACTCCCCCCAAGCATCTGTATTCAGTCAAAAGAACAAGGGAACAGTAATTGATTGACCAGTATGTGACCAGTTTTTAGATAAGATATATGGGTAGTTTGAGATGTATAAGTATGAGAAAATTCCTTGTATTAGTCTTCAGATCTAACTGGGTTTCTGGTCAGCATAACCTAGGTCTTTGGTGAATAAAATTGCAAGAAAGGCACAGTTTTCTCCAGGGCAAATGGGTTATACTGATACCTCAGCAAAAGCCAGGGATCTGAGCATAATCCATTCATTCATTCATTTTTAAAAATTTTTGATTTGTTTTTCTGGAGGCAATTGGGGTTAAGTGACTTGCCCAGGGTCACACAGCTTGTAAGCATCTGAGTTTGGATTTGAACTCAAGTCCTCCTGACTCCAGGGCTGGTGCTCTATCCACTGTGCCACTTAGCTACCCCACATGATCAATTTATTGTGTAGGCTAGCAGTAACCAAGAAATTTCATCTATGGCCTCTCTCAGTGACCAAAGACCACAAGTAAGGGCTGACAGGGTCTTTTATTAGTTCAATAGGGTTCTCAATTTCAGTTTTATTAATCTCTCCTTTGATTTTCAGAATTTCTAATTTGGTATCTAATTGGAGATTTTTAATTTGTTTTTTTTTCTAACTTTTTTAGTTGCATGCCCAATTCATTGATCTCCTCTTTCTCTATTTTATTCATGTAAGCATTTAGAGATATAAAATTTCCCCTAGGAACTGCTTTGACTGCGTCCCATAAATTTTGGTATGTTGACTCATTATTGTCATTCTCTTTGATGAAATTATTGTTTCTATGATTTGTTGTTTGACTTACTCATTCTTTAGAACTAGACTATTTAGTTTCAAATTAATTTTTAGTTTACCTTTCCATGGTCCTTTATTACACATAATTTTTATTGCATCATGATCTGAAAACGATGCATTTAATATTTCCGCCTTTCTGCTTTGGATTGTGAAGTTTTTATGTTCTGATACATGGTCAATTTTTGTGTAGGTGCCTTGTACCACTGAGAAAGAGGTGTTTTCCTTTCTATCCCCATTCAGTTTTCTCCAGAGGTCTATCACATTTAAATTTTCTATTCACCTCCTTAACTTCTTTCTTGTTTATTTTGTGGTTTGATTTATTTAGTTTTGAGAGGGGGAGGTTGAGGTCCTCCACTTGCATAGTTTAACTATCTATAACATAGTTTCCTGTAACTCACTTAACTTCTCCTCTAAGTATTTGGATGCTATACTATTTGATGCATATATGTTTAGTATTAATATGAATTCATTGTCTATGATACCTTTCAGCAAGATGTAGATTCCTTCCTTATCTCTTTTAATTAGATCTATTTTTGCTTTTGTTTTGTCTGAGATCAGGATTGCTACCCCTGCTTTTTTTACTTCAGCTGAAGCATAATATATTCTTTTTTTTTTTTTTTGGCAGTTGGGGTTAAGTGACTTGCCCAGGGTCACACAGCTAGTAAGTGTCAAGTGTTTGGTCTGAGGCTGGATTTGAACTCAGGTCTTCCTGACTTCAGGGCTGGTGCTCTATCCACTGTGCCACCTAGCTGCCCCAGCATAATATATTCTACTCCAGCCTTTTACTTTTACTCTGTGTATATCTCTCTGCTTCAAAAATGTTTCTTGTAAACAACATATTGTAGAATTCTGGTTTTTAATCCACTCTGCTATCTGCTTCCTTATTATGGGAGAGTTCATCCCATTCACATTCCTGGTAATGATTACAAACTGTGTATTTCCCTCTATCCTGTTTCACCCCTATTTATGCTTTCTCTCTCCTCCTTTCACACTGTCCCTCCTCACCAATGTTTTGCTTCTGACCATTGCCTCCCTCAGTCTGCCCTCCCTTCTATCAGCGCCACCCTTTTGTTTCCCCTTTCTCCTTTTACTTTTGCCCTCCCTTCTGTCCTCCCTTCTATAAGCCCCCTGCTTCCCTTTTATTTTCCCTTTTACCTCCTACTTACCTACAGGGTAAGATAAATTTCCATATCCAAATGAGTGTGCATGTTATTCACTCTTTGAGTCAAATCTGGTGAGAGTAAGATTCAAACAATGCTCTCTCCCTCCCTTCTTTCCCTTTACTGTAATAGGTTTTTTACACCTCTTTATGTGATGTAATTTATCCTATTCTACCTTCCCCTTTCCTCTTCTCCCAGTACAATTCTTTTTTTCACCCCTTAATTTTTTTATATCATCACATTAGAGTCTACTTATACCCACACCATCTATCTATGTGTACTCCTTCTAACTGCCCTAATAGAGGTACAGTTCTCAAGAGTTATAAGTATCATCTTTCTGTGTATGTAAACAGTTTAACCTTATTGAATAATGTGCTTTTTTCTTTCCTGTTTACTTTTTTATGCTTCTCTTGAGTCTTGAATTTGAAGATCAAATTTTCTGTTCATCTCTGGTCTTTTCATCAAGAAAGTTTGAAAGCCCCCTGTTTCATTGAATATCCATCTTTTTCCTGAAAGATTATGCTCAATTTTGCTGGATAGTTGATTCTTGGTAGTAATCCAAGCTCTTTTGACTTACAGAATATCATATTCCAAGCTCTCTGATCCTTTAATATAGAAGCTGCTAAGTACTGTATAATCCTGACTGTGGCTCCTTGATATTTGAACTGTTTCCTTCTGGGTGCTTGCAGTATTTTCTACTAGACCTGATAATTCTGGAATTTGGTGGCTACAATATTCTTTGGAGTTTTCATTTTGGGATCTCTTTTAGGAGATGATCAGTGGATTCTTTCAATGACTATTTTACCCTCTGGCTCGAAGATATCAGGACAGTTCTCCTTGATAATTTCTTGAAAGATGGTATCCAGGCTCTTTTTTTTTGTTTTATCATGGCTTTCAGTCCAATAATTCTTAAATTATCTCTTCTGGATTTATTTTCCAGGTCAGTTGTTTTTCCAATAAGGTATTTTACATTTTCTTCTCTATTTTCATTCTTTTGATTTTGTTTGGCTGATTCTTGATTTCTTACAGAGTCATTAGCTCCCACTTGCCCAATTCTAATTCTTAAGGAATTATTTTCTTCAGTTAGCTTTTGTACCTCCTTTTCCATTTGGCCAATTCTACTTTTTAAGGAGTTATTTTCTTCAGTGGATTTTTTTCCCATTTGGCCAATTGTATATTTTAAGGAATTGTTTTTTTCAGTCAATTTTTGTTCTTCATTTTCCAAGCTGTTGACTCTCTATCTTTTTTTTTTTTTGACTAGGCAGTGGGGTTAAGTGACTTGCCCTGGGTCACACAGACAGTAAGTGTTATGTGTCTGAGGCCGGATTTGCACTCAGGTCCTCCTGAATCCAGGGCCAGTGCTCTATCCACTGTACCACCTAGCTGCCCCCTGTTGACTCTCTTTTGAATAACTCTTATTTCTTTTCCCAATTTTTCTTCTACCTCTCTGATTTTTAAAATCCTTTTTGAGCTCTTCATCTTCCCTTTTGAGGCTTTTCAGGTAGGCATTTTGACATTGTTGTCCTCTTCTGAGTTTGTGTTTTGATGTTCTTTGTCAACCTTTGTCAGGGCTCTTTTCTGGTCTTTTTTTTTTTTTTCATTTTAAGCCGATTTCATGACTTTTAAAGTTGAGCTGTGCTCCTAGGGCACAGGGGCACTGTCATAAGCTTCTTGCACTGGCGTCCAGGGGTCTGGTCACTTTTGCGTGAGGGCCTCTGGGGTGTATGACTTGCCCACTGTGCTGGGGTGGCCTAGCCTCGTTGCCCCTGTTGTGCAGGCATTCTAGGACTGGCAGTTTACCTTCTGCACTGGGGCTGGAGGCCTCACAGCTAGACTACTGTGCCACTAGCCTGATGAGCCAGGGCTGAGTGGCCTCCACTGCTGATCTGTGCTGTGGCTCAGAGCCTCCCACTGGCTTGCCTGGACACTACCTGCACTGGGCTGTGCTCCCCTTTTACCCAAGTGAGACAGACCTTTCCTGAAGTCCTATGTTTTCTTAAGCTGGAAAATTGTTTCACTCCATCTTGTGGTGGGTTCTGTTGCTCCAGAATCTGTTTAGAGGCTTAAGTTTTTTTTTTTTTCTTTCCTGAGGGAAACTGTGGAGAGCTCAGGCAACATCCTGGCTTCTCTCCATCATCTTGGCTCTGCCCCTTCTGACAGGGTCTTTCAAACCTAGGTGAATCTCCCTTCTGATTAGCCTTACAGCACATCATCTGGACCTCTTCTGGCAAAGGTAAGGCAGTCCATTTGGAAGATGGGTTGGTCTTCGGGTATGGACTCTCACACTCCTCTGTAGCAATTAAGGAATGTTAATTGTTTGATGGGTATCAAACTGCCCAAGCTGGTTCTCTATTTACAGGTAAACAGAAGGGGGGGGCGGGTTGGAGTGCTCACAGTCCTCAACCAAGCCTTAGTTTGGATTAGGAGAGGTCTCCTTTAGAGTTAGGCTAAGAGAGGGTTGTTTTGTTTTGTTTGTTTTTCTCTACAAAATAGGGAAAAGGATGGATTACAGAATAATATTAATTATTAAATTCAGCATAATATTAATCTTCCTCAGTTAAGGGACTCCAAGCAACAGATAGAGGTGGTCCAGCTTCCCACCATGCAGGGCTAGGTTCAAACAGTTGCAATAAAGTTTTCTCTGAAGTCCCATAATTGAATAAAGTTTTCTCACAAGACAGAAAGTAGACTAGACCCATAATTGAATAGAAAGAAAACTGAGCTAGATCCAGAATTGAGTCACAGGATAGAGTCAGTCCCACAATTCCCACACTAGAAAAATATTTATTTCTTAATATTTCTAAAGAAACTAAAAAGAAGATTTTCTGTTTCTACACTGCACCTGACTTTTATGGTTACATACTGATGTTATGATTTATCATAATGATTATTTTCATATTATTGAACAATTCTTATATTTCTGTATGGTTCATAATGAATATTTTATATACTGTGATATATTCTGTGAATATTTTTTAGGATATTTTTATTTTTTTCATCTAAAATATTCATTCATGATGTTGGTCTATTGATTTCTTTTTCTGGTTTATTCTTATGTCTTGGTTTGTCAATATTTAGGTTCTGATACTGAAGATAATGAACAGTCTCCTCTTCAAATACCACAAGCTCAAAAGAAACATATATTTAAATGTATGTACATATGTGCATGTATGTGGACTAACAGTTAAACACACGTGTGCTTGTTTACTGGCAATTGATGTTGGAAAACTATTGCTACTCCAAAAAAATGGCCTTTTAGGAGTTGGCAAACTGGTGTACTCCCTATTTTTGTACAGTGATCTAAGAATGGTTTTTGTACATTTAAATACAATGTACAAAAAACAGGTTGACTGGCAAGATTTGACCCAGGTTGGTAATTGCTGACACCCCACCACTACCACCACCACCACCACCACCACTACCACCACCATAGAATGACAATTAATGTATACTGCCTGTGAAGTATAGACAGAACACTACTTTTCATAAAGCATTTCTAAGGTGTGTACTCTTAATTTAGGTTGATACTGTGTCTCTTTTGGGTGGTGCTTAGCTAGAGAATTCCTGCATAGCTATGTAGAAATCTAGCTTCCTCTTTCCCTGCATATGTAGCTAACTTCTGATCAGTAATGATTTAAAGCTAGCTATCAGAAAAGGCCAGAAATTCCTGTCTAAACAGCTTGAGCAGACTGCTGTGGAACTGAGTTATTATAGTACTTTAAGTAGGGACAACAATCAGTCTTATAGTTTACCTTTTTGATGACAGCTCATTCTTCAGTTCTGGAATATCTTTAACTGGAGAAACACCAATATGTTAGGTGACTGAACTTGGTGATAGGCTGTGATCAGTTACTTGGTGAGTAAGTTGGATGGGGTGGTGGTGGCAGTGTCTGGTTGTGGGGAGGAAATGCCATTGATCAAACTGAATTAATTTCATAAACCCTGCAGCACCAGAAGCATGGAGAAGATTGCAGATTCAGTTCATTTACTTATCAGATTTGGAGATCAGCATCATATTTACCTCATAGAAAGTTTGGTAAAAAGCCATATTCATTTTTTGAAAATTTTATATAGGAGAGATGGTGTGATATTGGATAGAGAACTGACCTCAGAGCCAGGAAGACCCAGATTAAGATCTTGTGTCTCATATAACTGGCTTTATGACTTTGAGTTTAACTTAATTTCTCTAGGAAGTGCTCTAAGATTGTAAATTGTAGAGAGGATCCTAACTTACTTTGATAGAAAAAGTTGCTCATCAGAAGTTCCCTATATCGAGGAAATCACAGGTCAGAGGTCTATTCCCTATCCCCATTCACTTTATATAAACATAAGAATTATTTGTTCTTTGAATGTTTGATAAAATTTACTTGTGAATCTTTCTAGCCATAGTATCTTTTTCACATGACAGGATATTCATGACTTGTTCAATTTATTCTTTCTGATATTGGTTTATTTAGGTTAATTCCTCTTCTGTCAATTATAAGATATATTTTATAAATATTAATCCATTTCTTTTATATTCTGTTTTGTTAACATACAGGTATATATAATAGTCTCTAGTAATTTTCTCTCAGTAATATATTCCCTTTCTGATTTGTTAATTTTGATTTTTTTCTTTCCTCTTTTTGATTAAATTTGTTAGTGGTTTATCAATTTTTCTGGAATAAAAAAAAACAAAGCAAAAGATATCAGAAGTTTTGAGATAGATTTGAAAAAGGACTCAGAGTAAATGTATTGTTTGGTATCTTTTTTTTTTGTTTTATTTTGTTAAATGCTAAATATTTAAATGTGTTTGTTCTTTATTTTTTATGCTTATTTGATCATTTTTGTTGATGTTATTAAGTTTAAAATAAAAATCTTTTTGTCTTCTAAAAATGAGATTTGGTTTCTTTTTTTCAGTTCTTTTATTTTCTATCTTGTTAATATTTCCTTTAATTCTGGCAACTTCTTGTTTTATATTTTTATTCAGTTTCTACTAATTTGTTCATTTTATAATTTTGTAAACTATGAACTCAAGCTCATTAATTTTTTTCTTTCCTATTAATATAAGTATTCTGGTGTATAAAATTTCTCTTGAATACTGCCATGTCTACATCCCATAAATCTTAATATCTTGTTTTTCTATTTACTTAGTGTATGGATTGAATCCTTCCAACCCACTTTGTGAAATTATAAGATAAAAGGAAGCGGCAGGTAAGAATTGTTAAGGTTTTGCCCCTTTTCTACTTGGAGTAGGCACATTTGCATCTTTTAAACAGTTGCCCCTTACATATTTTGAGTTTATACATCATAAAGAGTGTCAAACCTTTAAGTTTACAGTCTGAGTGGCCTATTAAAGATTATAAAGGGAAGTAAAACATGTATAATTGATATCATATTGCTGCTTGCTTTCTCAGTTTATGCAGAGAGGAGCTAAAAATGGTTTAAAAATAATTATTTTTTTAAAATGAAGTGAAAGGGGAAGGGGCCTATTTACTACTAGTAAATGAAGTATAAAGAACTATTGCTCCTTTAGGAAATCTGAAGACTGTTCTTCCACTAGTTTGATAGAATTAATAGGGAGTGATCTCTGGAAGTTTCCAAGGAAGTCATGCCTGGCAGTTGATAAGAGAACAGTTGTGGAGGAAGACCCCAGCTCTTTAGAGGGAATCACTGTTCACCTTTTTATCTTTTTTTTAATTTGTTATTTTTTTTTGTCTTTTTTCATTAAAAACTTTCAATGCCTCAGGGACCAATAATTCCACTGGTATTTATACTCCTTCAACCAAAAGAGATGGCAAACCCTCTAAAAACTGAGTAGACAGTCTTCAAGAGGATGTTTTTTATTAATACTAATACAGTATCACCAGTAGTAATTTCTTCAAGGTTTATATTGCCAAGGAAGGAACTTTCTCTAACAATGCCAATCTGCATTTTCTCTGTGAATTATAGCTTTTCTATACTTGCCTAGGAGTGACTTGATCAGAGTCACACAACTAGTATGTTTCAAAGGAGGGACTCTATCCAGTAGGCAATGCTCCATTTTCTTTTTTCCTTTTTTTTTTAAAATAGGAATTTCATTCATTTATTTATTTTTAGTTTTCAACATTCACTTCCACAAGATTTTGAGTTCCAAATTCTCTCCCCATCTCGTCCCTCCCCCCACCCCAACACGGCGTGCATTCTGAATTCCCCTTGACTTAATCTGCCCTCCCTTCTGTGAGAGATGATCTCTGAGCATCTCTCAGGAGTGAAGCCTCCTCAAAGAGTTAATCGTTTCTTATTCCATTGAAACATTTGCAGCCGGTTGACCTTGTAAAGAAACATGCTTTTCAACACATCCTGTATTTTACCAGACCCCCCCCCTTCCCAAATTTGTTTTTAGGCATGTAGCAGGGAGGAGTAACACCCCCCCCCTTCTAAAACTGTATACTCCTTGCAAAAACTTCCTACCTCCAGGCAGGTTTGTGAAACTGTCTTTGTTCTCTGTTGCTGGGGTAGATTGCCGCTAATAGATTGTGCCCTCAAGGCTTGTACCAGTGAGCTGAAAGGAAGGGGGTTAGGGAGGAGGAGTTGCCGTTAGGGACTATATATTCTTCCTTTGCTGAGTACACCCTTGCACTCTCCCAGCAGAGCTATTTTAAGCAGACAGAGGGTGCCCTTTCTAGAGAAAGCTAATAAAGAAATCTTTTCTTTGCTACATCTGAGTCTCCAATTTATTGGTAAGGGTCTCTGTACCCCACCCAGTTTTGGGAATCATCCAGAATTGCACCCCCTTTTTGGGAACTCTCCCAGTCTAAATTCGGGGGCAGGTGCCGCACCAGACTTTTTTGGTGGCCTCTGGGTCTCGACTGGTTTGGGATTCTCCCCCAAGGAGGGAAAAGCCCGAAGGGAGATCTCAGAGTAGCAAAACAAAAGTTCTGCGGCACCAGTAATCAGAAGACCACCGAGGCCACCTGTGTGAAGTGAAGGAAATTTTTGGTCATGTAAGTTTGTGCGCACAGATCCAGGTAAGCAGACTGGGAAGGCTTGGAACCTAAGCGGGGAGGCCTGTAAGGCACTGCAAGCCCGGAATGACACCCCTTTGAGTGACCAGATTCCCCGGAGTCTGAGCAGAAAGGTCCATAAGATGTCCGAGGGAACTGAAGTCTTGTGAGGGGAAGCCGTACAAGCCCACCTAGACTCTTCGAGTTGGTAAAGCAGCATACTAGCCTGCCTAGACTCTTTCAGTTGGTAAAGCGGCCATCCAAGAGGATGGGGAAAACAAATTCAAAATTGGGTGGAGACAAGGAAAAGTTACCAGATGTGTCAGCTGATAGTCCCTCATTTTGCTACTCTAGACTTAGTAATTGGGATGAACTTCCAAAATATAGGAAACAGATTGAGTAATTGAGTGCACTATCAAAACATAAATGGACAAGAAAATATAAACAGGATTTGTTTCGTGACTTTGTTTCTATCTGTCATGTGTCTGTGGGAGTGTCTGTGTAATCTGAAACCCTGTAAGGTGTAAAAATGCAGCCAGCAAGAGTAGCTTCCAAGAGCTGCAGCTGGATTTATTGCTTGGAAAAATGTTTTCTTTCTTTCTCTCCCCCCTCCCTCCCTGATTGCAGCAGCCTCGAGGAGCGGGTGGATGGGAGAGAGAAAGAGAGACAAATACTTTATTATTTAGGATGATTGGTAAAAGACAAGCCAAGAAGGATCCCTGAAATGTCAGGTCAGGATTAGAAAGAAATAAGATATGTGCAGTTTTAAAGGGACTTTAATCAAAGTCCATCAGAAGGAAAGGCAAGAAAGTTTAAGCATGTAGGAATGAGAGAAGTATGGGTAGAAAGAAAAGTTCAAGCTATTTGCACAGTGTGAGCAGAGGGTTTGAGAGTAAAAGAGTTGGGAACTTTTGGAGAATTGTTGGGGAAAAACAAAACTCTCTCTACATTCTAACTCTGGCCAAGTTTTGAATGTGGAGGGAAAGACAAGAAAGAAAAGGGGAACCTTTTCCCCTCAGATCAAAAAGAGAGGTAGCCAGTCTATTGGGGTGGGAGTGGCCCTAGGAGACTGTTGGACCTGGTGGAGGGGTTCAGAAAGAAAGGTTTTTTATTTATAATTATTAATTGGATCTGTTTCAAGTTTTAATATACTACTTACATAGTTCTGAATTTTCTTATATGATGTAATCTGATAAGCAATTGTATTAGTTATGTTGCTGGAAGGGCAATTTATTTTATAATCTGGAATGTTAGATTAAGAATTGTACCTTCCAAGAAAGAGAAAAAGGAATGAATTGGGGTTGTTGGGGCATTCTATATGGTCCTGCTTTGTAACATTTCCTTTTAAGTACTGTAATTTAAGAAATAAGAACTTCTAAGTTTTGTCTATGTTTAAAGGAAAGTTTTAGCCAGGATTATTTGGCTCTCACTTATGAAGTTTAAAATTGTTAACTAAGCTATTTGGAGTTATTGTTTAAGTCAAGCACTGGAAAAAATATTTTGTGTGTGTGTGTGAAAAGAAACTTGGTCATTATGCAAAAAAAAAGAGATTTTGTAAAATCTCATAATTCTTATACAGACACCTTTTGACTAAAGAATTTTATGGTAATTAGGAAATTGTAAGCTGTTTTTGAGAAAGGGAGATACTTTTATGAAGAAAATGTTTTGATGAAATCTTTGATATTCTTTTAGAGGGCCTACTAAATTTCTGTTTGTAAGAAAATTATGTCCAAACCTACTATGAACTTAGAATTTCATTCCTGGGTTTATTGTGTCCTTGGACTGGACTTAACTGGGTGCTTTTGGAGAAATAGTCTCAATGGAAGCAGCATCAGAGATCTAAGGCTAATGATTAATACGAAAGCATATAAGCTGTAAGTAGGAAAGATCTTACTGTTTTGATCTGAACTCATTCCACGGCCTAGCAGGAGTTAAAATTGCTGTTTGAACTTATCATATGTATAGGATTCAAGTCCTGAAAGTGTCTCATTCTTTCAGATTAAGAATAGTTAGAGAGGAATAAATAAGCTTGAGAAACAGAGAGGCAAATTTATTTAGAGAAACAACTTATGATCTTAATGGAAATTTGGTTTTACTCAGGATAGTATTAGGAACCAGAACATGTGTAGGAAGTTATGCAAACTACTTAGAGCTCACTTTGGAGATGTTCCCTAATTAAACTATATTCCCATCTTGAAACCTTGAAATTCCCCTGATAAGGGGAATTTGCTATTTAAGACCATGGGGACTGTTAATGAACTGTTGTTCTGAGTCTAACTCCAGGTATGGTTAACAAGGAACTGATTGAGCTACTGACCCATGATGTCAGCAATCTGCAAAGAGGCTTGTGAGCTGCACCTATGAGCTGCAAGAGGGTGTTCTCATGGGAAGGTTGGGAGAACGGCTTTTCTGCATGGCTGAGGTAGGATTCTCCTGACTCAATTTCCCCACCATGACACCTGGCAGACTTTAAACTTGGCTTAATGCAGTTGGTCATATATATGTAACTTCTGCCTGGAGTTGACATGACTCTAGGGAAGCATTGTTCCCTTACTTTAGTTATGTCCTGTCTTTTCATGACAAATTCCTCTAATCATAAGTTTTGTAAGCATAAATATCAAGTCTATTAAACAATAGATTGATGCAGGAACATCTGAGGTTATTATAGTAAGATTCAAGTATAAGATTGAGTTATTTGGCTTAGAATTTCAATACTAAGTATTCAGTGTTGACATCTGTTACTAGTATATTCCTGTATAAGTCAGGATCCTTTAATTTCTCATAATGGCTATGATAAGGCCTAGAGGTTTGGGGGTGCTGGGACTCCAAGGTCACAACACGAGGGTTCCTCCTTAAGGAGGTCAGCCCAGGTCTTTCAGCCAGGGGGGAAGTTTGTTGGAGATAAACCATACAGGCCGGGTGATGCCCATAAGGACAAGCAGGCACTTGAAAGTCTCACCATTTAAATGGGGGCCAGGGTGGATCTTACATACACTAAAGTAACTTTGAGTGACCAGAGGAGGAGCTGGGAAAAGGGTCTAGGAGAGAATTCCCATTGGAATGTCTGAGAGATTGAATAGACAATGGGAATAGGTAGTGAAGGGTACTGGAAGGAAGAAGTTTGAAAGGCATCTGAATAAGATCAAAAGGTGGGGCTAGGGCTTTCAAAGGAAGATGAGGAGTTGGGGCCCATGGAAGGATGGGAGCCAGATTCTTTCTAGGGCAAGGGGCAAGGGTCTCGGCTTGAACCCATACACCATCATTAGAGGATAATTAGACCAGGAGATTGTGGAACTAGAATATTATTCTGTAACATAGTTAATACTTAGTTAATGTTAAAGTTGTAAGTTGTCTACAATTAATTAATGTTAAAAGAGGAATAACTTATGGCTTATCTTGTAAATGCCTTGAAAGAAGCATCTATTGTAATTAAGGATTATCTATTTGTAGGTGATTTGATATGTACTGGTTTTAAATTAACTACTACATATTGGAGTGTGTTATTAATTCCTTAGTGGAATCTCATCCTCCTTATGGGGAATATGAATAGGAATGAATAATGAACTAATGTGAGGTATGAAACTAGAAGTAACTCAGAGTGTAAGGCTGGGTTCTAATTTTTCTAATTTGAGTTTCTTAAAATATGACAATTGGCCAAGATTCCAATTTTGACCTTGTAATAGTGGAGATGTGGGAGTTGAGTTAACTTTCATTATTTGCCCAGGTTATTGGCAAGATAATTTAAAATTGTGTTAAGATCAATCTTGTAGGAGAGAGAACACAAGAAGGAGGATCTGTGCAGGAGGAGAGTCTGCTGGACACTGTTTGAATGGTACTCGGCAGAGGACTTCACCAGATGATGTCCAGAATGTCAGACAGCTGTATGAGAAGAGACTTCTGAAGCTTTAAATGGACAATTTATCATTACTTTTGGGTCTCTGTATCTGTACTTAATAAGGGGACTGCCCCCTTTTTAATTTGCCAATGCGTCATTCACTTTCTCCCATATTATTTTAAGTCCCCAAAATCCCCTGATGAAATGTTGCCCAGTAGCACAGCCCCAGATAGAACCATCACTAAGTCATTGCAAGGTTTAACCACTTTAGCTGAGGAGTTGGCAGAGAATTCTGGGATAGATAATTAATTAAAGGGATGGTTAGAATGTTAACTGCTATAGGATGTTGTATAGTTCCATGCAATAAGGGATTAGTACAACGACTGATAATCTCACTAAAGATTATCCCAGTAGGACCCACAGGAGGAGTGAGGGGGGCCACTGGGACCAGGAGACGGAGAATATTACCCTATAGTGGGGAATTATTCTGCCGTGTTCCATCACCAACAGCCAGCTTTGAGAGGGCATTATTAGATCTGTGGCCTCACTGCTTACACCCACCTTCCCACTGATTGGACTGGGATATGCTATATTGGATTGATCCGCCCCCAAATTCTTTTTCCTTTCTGGAGCAGAAGGAGGTAACCTTGGGGTAAGGTTATATGATGATTTAGGCCAGCACAGGCAGGAAAGGTCTCTGGGTATCTCCATTACCAGCACTGGGAGTGCAAATGGATGGGGAGATGAGTGTCCCCGGAAAGGATAATCCAGACATATGGGCCAACCACTCGGGCTCAAGATGGGAGCTGGGGTTATAAGATTCCAATTTACAAACTCAATGGGTTGATTAGACTCCAAGCTGTAGTAGAAATTATCACCAACCAAACTGCTAAAGCCCTCAACCTACTAACAGACCAAGCCACCCAGACTAGGGAAGCCGTACTCCAGCATCAGTTGGTTCTAGATTACCTACTGGCTGAGGAAGGTGGAGTCTGTGGGAAACTGAATTTGTCCATCCATTGCATAAAGATTTATGACAATGGTAAAGTAGTAAAGGAAATCACAAAGGATATTAGAAAAAGTGCCCACATCCCTGTCCAAACTTGGTCCTCCCTCTTTAATACTTCTTGGTGGTCTTGGTTTGGAGGAAGTTGGTGGAAAGAAATTCTGTGGTTTGTGCTAATTGCTATTAGTGGCATAATGTTACTCCCTGTGTGCCTCCCCTGCATGATGCAGCTAATTGCCTGAACTGTTCAGGACACCCTGTCTAAGATGATCAGATTAGAAGAGAAGGCAGAGGGGTCCCTGCGACTGATGATTTTAAAAGGTCAGGGGTGGACCCCCTGGTTGACCCTGGAGATTGAAATAAGCCTAAGGGCAGAGAAGACAATTTGATGGAAGAAGCATATCAAGAATGGTGTGAGGAGGCTTCAAAGAGTAAAAGATAAGAGGAGGGATTGTAAGAGATGATCTCTGAGGATCTCTCAGGAGTGAAGCCTCCTCAAAGAGTTAATCGTTTGACCTTGTAAAGAAACATGCTTTTCAACACATCCTGTACTTTACCAGACCCCCCCCAAACTTGTTTTTAGGCACATAGCAAAGAGGAATAACACCCCTCCCCCTTCTAAAACTATATACTCTTGCAAAAACTTCCCGCCTTTCCTTGTCTCCAGGCAGGTTTGTGAAACTGTCTTTGTTCTCTGTTGCTGGGGTAGATTGCTGCTAATAGATTGTGCCCTCAAGGCTTGCACCAGTGAGCTGAGAGGAAGGGGGTTAGGGAGGAGGAGTTGCCGTTAGGGGCCATATAATCTTCCTTTGCTGAGCACACCCTTGCACTCTTCCACCAGAGCCATTTTAGGCAGACAAGGGGTGCCCTTTCTCAAGAAAATTAATAAAGAAATCTTTCTCTTTGCTAATATCTATGAGTCTCCAATTTATTGGTAAGGGTCTCTGTACCCCACACACTTCTATCTCTCCCCCGCTCCTTCTCTTATCCCCTTCCCCTTCTATTTTCCTGTAGGGTAGGATAGATTTCTGTCTGTATATCTTATTTCCCAGTTGCATGTGAAAACAATTTTTAACATTTGTTTTTAAAATTTTGGGTTCCAAATTTTCTCCCTTCCTTCCTCCCCATACCCTCATTGAGAAGGCAAGCAACTTCATACATGTTATACATGTATAGTCTTGCAAAACACTTCTATAGTATTCATGTTGTGGAAAACTAACTATATTTCCCTTCATTCTATTCCACCCCCCATTTATTCTACTCACTCTTTTGACCCTGTACACCTTTTTATCTTGTTCTTCAGAGTAAAGGAGGAATGGGGGGGGGGGGAACAGCCAAAGGCCAGTAAAGAGAAGTCCCAGAGAGTTCAGCTGCAGCGTCAAATTGAGCTGTTGAAAGGAATTGGCCCAGGAAGCTCAGCAGAACAATCTGCCCAGTAGAGACTGTTCCCAGTTTGAGGACCTTAAGAAAAAGACAACACAGTCCTATAGTGTCAGAAGTGTGAGTTAGATAGGCTATGTGTGCATTTCCCTTCCATTTACTGTACTCTATTTGTGTACCCATTCTTCCTACTGATGCTGTGAAAGGTTTATGGAGGGAATGTTTTATTATTATTGCTCATACTGTGCAGTGTGGTTGGCCAGAATACTGGTGGAACTGGGGAGGCATGAATTAACTTCCCACACTTTTATAGCACAAGTTAGGGCTATTTTAAATGAGGAAGCAGTGGCAGAGACCTGGGGCTGTTGGGTTAATTTTGCTCCATGGTAAATTTCTGGGACCCAACTGTGTAAAAAGCAATGTTTAGGACTTTAGTGGGATGTTCCTGAGACCCCAAGGAATTGCCTTGTCAGCTGCGTTTAACCTCCAACTTTTATCTTTATCTTTCTGAATGTCATTTTTACTATTTTGAGAGCTGCTTTTTATGGTATTTGGATCTATTTTTTATTAAATGGATTATTTGTTTGAACCCTTGGGTTCTGAGTGATCCATTGGAATCTGCTTCAATGGCTTCTCTTTGAAAGAGTTGTAGAGGGTAAAAGGGTAGTAGTCTCCTGACCTTCACTTAAGCAGTGATGAGGGAAGTGACATTTGGACAGGGATGACAACAGCAAGATAATGGGGTACCCTGGTCTTTGGAGTAAAAGCCCCTATAGCATTGACAATGCTGGCAGTAGCAAGATAATGGGAAAACAATGTCATCCTGGCACTGACTCTGCTGGTGACACTCATGTCCAGAAAATTGGCAAACATGACAAAAAGTGGAAATGGTCATGGGTAGAGGGGTTCCAGAAAGACAAGCATGTTAATATGTTGATGGGAGCAGACACACAAATTGTTCCAACCATTTCGGAAAATTATGTGGAATTATGTTGAAAAAGTGACTAAAAGATTCATACCCTTGGACCCAGAGATCCCGCTGCTAGACATAAACCCCAAAGAGGTCAAAGACAAAAAAGTCCCATATAGAACAAAATATCTATTTTTTTAAATACTAGAAATAGAAATAAAGAAGGTGCCCATTGATTGGGGAGTGGCTAAGAAAATTATGGTACATTAATGTAGGAGGTTATTATTTCTACCTTAAGAAACCACAAATATGAAGAATTAAGAGAAATGTAAGATTTATATGAACCGATACAGAGAAGCAAGCAGAAGGAAGTAGATAATAAGACTAGGTGCCTTCTAAGATCTCTTCTTAGCACAGTGCCTGGTACATAGTAAATGCTTAGTAAACACATATTTCCTTCCTCCTTTCCTCCCTCCTCCCTCTCTCTCTCCCTTCCTTTAGTCTTTCCTTCCTCCCTTTTCTTCTTTTCCTTCCTTCCCTTCTAGCTAATATATACCATCCTTATAACATTCATGTACCACAGTTTGTTTAGCCATTCTCTGATTGATGGGTACCCACTTTGTTCTCAGTTCTTTGCTACCACAGAAAAGTGCTGCTATAAACATTTCAGTCTATATTATATGGGGACTTTCTTCTTATCAAGAAATATACCTTCTTGAAGAATATACCACAGAACAATAATAATAGAATCCATTTAGAGAAACAAAAGATCCAGAATATCAGTGGAAATTATGAAAAAAAAAAGGTTGGAATGAAAGAGGAATAGCACTTCCAGACATCAAGTATATTATTAAGCAAGATTCATCAATACCATTTGGTACTGGTTAAAAAATAAGTAGATCAATGAAACGGATTGACAAGGAAGAATCAGAAACCAAGGGACTCAATAACATCAGTGTTCAATTAACCCCAAAATATAAATTACTTAAGACCTCCCGATTTGATAAGAACTGCTGGAAAAACTAGAAAGTAGTCTGGCAAAAATTTGCCTTAGACCAACATCTTATGCCAAATTCCACAGATACATGACCTGAATGTTAAAAATCATATCACAAAAAGATAAGAGAAATAGATCACATACATTTCATAGGTATAAGTAGAAGTATTTTTAATTTAATTAGAAGTATTTTTAATTAAACAGGTTATAGAGGCAATTATAAATTATAAGTACATAATTTTGATTACATGAAATTTGAAAAGCTCTTGAACAAAGAAAATTAATGCATATAGGATAAGAAGGAAAGTGGTCAAGTAGAAAAAAAAATCTTTGTACCAGGTTTCTCAGGTAAGGATTTCATATCCAAGGTAGTTAGACAATTAACAGTTATCTATGAACAAAAAACCATTCCCCAGTAGATAAGGGATCAAAAAAATATGTAGGAAGACCTGCAAACTATTAACCACCCATATGAAAGAATACTTCAAATCTCTAAACACCAAGGAAAAAGTAGATCGAAACAACCCTGAGATTTTGCCTAATGCCCAGTAACAGGACAAAGATGACAAGAAATAATAGTAGTCGATCTTGAAGGGATTATGAGAAAGTAGACATACTAATACATTGTTGGCAGAGCTGTGAATCAGTTGTAAAGCAATTTAGAATTATACTATCTGATGCAGGGATTCTGCTACTAGGCATAAGAATGGAGTACCCTTAACTGAACATGGTACTCCAAATGTAGTCTGAGCAGGGCATAATTCTGTTGGACTGACAATGACCCATCTTGTAAATCATACCACATTTCTAATACTGAAGGTTAAGGTCAAAATAGCTTTTTTTGGCAGCCATATCATAATGTTGACTATGTTTCTAGTCCACTAAAATTCCAGATGTTTTTCTTTAAAAAAAATTTTATTGTTATCTGTTTTAATGTCACCTTTATTTCTGAATAAAGAAATACTTTCTTCCTTCTCAGCAAATCATCCCTTTTAACAAAGAATGAAAAGCAAGTTATTTTTGCCCTTAGTATTGAATCAACAAATAAATCATTAACATAATAATAGCTAATAGCTAACACTTATGTAGAGCTTACTATGTGCCAGGCACATATTACAATTATTATCTCATTTGATCCTCACAACAACCCTCTGAGGTAGGTGCTATTATTATCCCCATTTTATATATGAAGAAACTGAGATTAAGTGACTTGCCTAGGGTCACAGAGCTAGTTAGTGTCTGAGGCTGGATTTGAACTCAGGTTTTCCTGACTTCAGGCGCAGCACTCTAACCATTGCACCACTTGACTGCCAAGCAACTAGAAGACCACAGCTTTACAGAATCCCAAAGCTTCCATCAAATATAGCATCAGTCTGGACCTGGGAGTTCTAGGACATGAGTAGTTTGATTTTGTTTGATTCTGTACAATGATACTAAGGAATATAATAAGCAAGACAGTTTTCACAGGATGTTTGATTTTTTTTTTTTTTTTGCATTTTGCTAGGCAATGGGTTAAGTGACTTTCCCAGGGTCACACAGCTAGTTAGAGTGTCAAGTGTTTGAAGATGGATTTGAACTCAAGTCCTCCTGACTCCAGGGCCAGTGCTTTATCCAGTGAGCCACCTAGCTACCCCAAGGATGTTCAACTTATTTCTACAAACTAGAAGAACCCTGGACCTAGGATTCTGGTGGATTTGAGATCTCAGCTAGTGCTTGGAACTTGGTTATGGTTGTCTTGTGGTTGGTGGGGCCCTCCAGACCCTTTGGGCAAAGCCAGCGCATGTCAGAGCAGGGTAAGTGGACTCAGTGGCTAGCCTTGGCAAGATGGGGCCATCTTGATTGGGCTCTCTTCTGCCATAGTTGAGTCTCTCTTCACTTCCTACCCCTTCCTTCCCCTACCTCTCCAACTCCTACTGCTCAGCAGAGTAGGATAGAATGGAAGACAAAGTATAACACTAAATCTTAATTAACCTTCCATATCTCAGTTCCCATGTCTATAAAATGAGAGGTTTGGACTCAGGTCTCTTAAGGTCCCATTTAGCTCTAAATTTAAGATAGGATTATTTAAAAATTTAGAAATATCATATCAGAGTGAGGTAATTAGAAGCAAAACTAAAATTAAACTTTCTTGACTCTGATTTGGTGACTTAGCTTCTTAACCTAATTCAATTCTCCAGGCTTAGCTTGCCTAACATCCTCTTGATGCCAAGAGCCCCAGCACAAGTGTTTGGCTCAATTCCGGACAATTCTCAGAACTTTCCATAACCAATCTGGTCTTGTCCCACCTGTGTGTTCTCTAAATCCATTCTAGAAATTCCTGCTTGGTCTCAGTCAGTAGGAAGTCTGATGTTTCCTTTTATTATTTAATCCCTCAGCTAACTAGATGTCCACTACTCCTTGGAGAGAGGGAGGGGACAGAAAAAGAACATTTAATTCTTACCCCATTTCCCTAAAAAATTTCCATCAGCTCACTTCAGTAATTGATTTTTACTTCTCTTATTATGATTGATGTGGATCATTTTTTATAGATTTCAGTTCTTTTGAAAAACTGTTCATATCCTGTGACCACTTGTTAGGGGAAAAGCTTCCATTTTATTTGGAGAACACAACCTGCACACAAATAATGGTACAAAAAATTTGAGGAAGAAGAGCATCACATCTCTTCTCGAGGAGTTTGTAATCTACCAAAGAGAATAAAATATGGGGTAGAATGAATATTAGTTTAATTGTCAAATAGTTGAGTGATCCAGGTCTCCTGACTCATAGTACAGTATCCTTCCACTGCTCAGGGAAGCTTTCTTTCTTACTAGTATTATTTGGATAGTCAGTTAGCCAGCATCTTGGCCCTTAGTCCTTTTCAGTCCTCAAATAAATTCCAGAAGTCAGAGACAGGGAAACGGTGAAGTCCATCTCAGGCATTTGAGATGGCAGATGCAAAGACAGGAAGACTGGAGGAGGCAGGACTGATAGGAGAGTGTGTGAGTACTCACAGTTTGGCTAGAATGTAGAATACATGAAGGGATTCAGTGAAAACTTCAGAGGACAAAGGGTAGAAAGAAGAAAAGAGGATCAAAGACAAAGTCCTGGAGGTGGTTATTAGGATAAGAATAAGGAAATAGAAAGGTAAGTCTATTAGTTAACAACCACTTAGTATTCGCCAGGCATGTACTGAGGATACAGAGAAATACAAACATGGCCCTTGCCCTGTAGGAGTTTGCATTCTAATACAGGAGACATGTACATCAATAAGATACTGTGTGTGATGGAGGAATGACAAGACCCCATAGTCTTGTGTCATAGGGTCAAACTTGTCTTAGGTTTTATTAAGTTTGATAGCAAGGGAGCCACACCCCCATGGGCAGAGACTCTCCAAAGTGAGTTCATATGAGGCTTAAATGTGATTACACCACAAAGGAGACAAAAGGAGATTGTCAAGGGGTGTTGTTAAAACACTAAATTAAGATTTAGCATTATTCTCGATCTGCCTTTTTATCCTACTATGCTGAGCTAGCTGATTAGATATCTTGACCTGAATGACCAAGCTGATTCCTGATATCAAGGAACCTTTGAAGTTTCCCTGTACAGATACTATCACACAGGATGTTCTTGTTGGGGTGGGGAGCAAGGCTGGGCAGTCCTTTAATTGGTGAGCCACTGCTTATCACAAGATGGAGGGAGTTGTGCTCAGTTTGTGATCCACATTACATACAGAGTAGAAGGAAAGTCACCTTAGAGGGGAGGACTCAAATAGCTGAGGACTGGAAAAGGCCTCCTGCAGAAGATGGCATCTGAGCTAAATGTTGAAGGAAACTAGGGATTCCAAGAGGTGGGGGTGTGTGGAGGGAGGGCATTCCGTACAGCTAGGGCTGTACCTATAGATCTGTGCCTTTTCTGCATAGAGATGACAATCCATCCTATGGGAGCTGATGAGAGAGAAAAAAGGAATGGAGCCCAGGTTAGAGGTATACTCATAGTGAGTATGACATAAATGGTTTTCAGCAAAAAAAGACTGACCAGAAGTGGCTAGGCAGCCAAAAGAACCAAAAGAGCAATGTCATGAAAACCCAGAGAGGAAGGAACAAATAAATTAATAAAGTGTTTATTAAGTGTTTTTCTAAGTGCAAAGCACTGTTCCAAGTACTGGAGATACAGGTAGTAAGGTTCGATATTTCCTGCTCTCAAAAAGCTCCCATTCTAATGGAGCAGATGACATGTAGAGGTTTCAGCTGCAAGTCAAATGGGCAAGTCCCAAAATTGTTAGGTTATAGCAGCAAAGCAGATGCTAATGCCTCTTCTTTAATGTCATTTCCATTACATCATATCAGTGTCTGACGTTGAACCTTTTGATAATTCTAAGGATTTGAATTTAGGGAGATGAGTCTTCCTGACTCAAGGCCAGACACTCTATCCACTCAGCCACCTAGCTGTCCCTTAGAAAAGATATGAGAGAGAAGATAGTGTGGGGTCAAATTGGTTCATCAAGGGGGAGGAATGGGAAGGGAGGTCATTGTGTAACCAGAGCAGTAGTGATTGCCTGGAACAGTCAAATGAAGTCAACAATTAGCAATTATGAAGTGCCTACCACTATGCTAAGCAACAAGGATATATAGAAAAGCAAAAAAACCAAAACACCAGTCCCTGCTCTCAAGGAACTTACATAGTTTAAGGGAAGGGACAAACCACTATATATGAACAAGATATAGACAAGATAAATTGGAGATAATCTCAGAGGGATAATCCTCAGTTTAAAGAGGATTGGGAAAGATTTAGAAGGGGGGCATTTAGCTGGGACCTAAAAGAAGCCCGGAAAGCCTGGAGGTGAAGACAAGGACAGAGAGAATCCTAGAAATAAAGGACAGTCAGTAAAAATGTCCAGAGGAGCTGGGTTGGAGTGCCATGAGTAAGAAAGCGAGGAGTCCTGTGTTACTGCATCACAGAACAGTGGTAGGGAGTAAGGTATAAGAAGACTGGAAATATAGGAAGGGGCCAGATTGTGAAGGGCATTAAAAGTTAAGCAGAGAATTTTATGTTTGATCTTGGAGGTTATAGGGGAACATTGGAGTTTATTGAATGGAGGTGGGTGGGTAGGATGAAGGGATTGATTACATGTTCAGACCTTCACTTTAAGGAAGATCAATTTGATAGCTGAGTAGAGGGTGATCTAAGGTGGGGAGAAACTTGGGCAACAAGACCAACCAGAAGACTGTTGCATTGCTCTCAGTCAAATGAAGAGATGAAGGCCTGCACCACAGTAGCTGCAGTGTCAGAGGAAAGAGACATATAGAAGGGATGTTGACAATTGGTTGAATATGAAGAGTCAGAAAGAGTGAGGAATGGAGAACAACACCCAGGTCGCAAGCCTAGGTGACTAGGATATTAGTGGTATCTTCCATAGTAATAGGGAAGTTAACAAGAAGAGAGAGTTTGAAGGGAAAGATAATTCAGTTTCGGACTCATTGAGTTTAAGATGTCTATGGAATATCCAGTTCAAGATGTCCAGTAGACAGTTGGAGATGTGAGAGTTGAAGGCAAGAGAGAGAGATTAGGGCTAAATGAATAGTTTATGAGGGGTAGAGAGATTGGAGAGCATGGTGAGGAAAAAGAATATCGTTATAACAGAAGAATAGTCAAATATAGGGAGAGATATAATGATAAAAGATAATTATTATTCCAATAAAAGAATTTTGGAGTTCTTGAACATGGAATACCTGTAAGTGACAAGGGCAAGATCAAGGGGTATGAGCATGCCTTTGTGTAGCTGAAGTGGCGGGGAATAATTATGGGAGTTGAATAGATGGAAGATCTGAGAAGTTAAGGTATTTGAGGAAACATCAACATATGTTGAAGTCCCCCATGATGAAGGCTGGAGTTGGGATGTAAAGGGAGACTGTGAGTCAGGCAGTGAATTCATTGAGAAAGGGGGGAGAATGTCCTTCGTGTTGGTCTGGATTGGGTGATAAATTTGGATTGTGAGAATTCTAAAGGAAAAGAGGTTGCTAAGTGATGACTTGGAGGCTCTTTTTGGAGAAAAACTCCAACTGCCTTTTGGAGATTTCGAACTGAATGTCTCATAAAATGAATGTTCCAAACTGAACTCATCTTTCCATCCAAACCCTCCTGTCTTCCTAACTAGTCCCCATCACTGTTGAAGGGGGAAAGGAATGGGAATAAGCATTTACGAAGCCCCTACATGCTGTGTGCCAGGCACTGTGCTAAGCACTTTACAAATATTAGCTCATACCATCCTCTCAATCATCTAGGCTTACAATCTAGGGGTCATTCTCAATTCCTCTCTCATCCCCCACCCCTATCAAATCAGTTGTCAAGATCTGTCATTTCTGTCTTTTTAACATCTTTCATATATACCTCCTTCTGTCTTCTGATTTTATTTCACTCCTCATTTCACACCTAGACTATTGTAATAGCCTGCTAGTTGGTCTCCCTGCCTTCCATCCAGATAATTGATCTTCCTAAAGCACAAGTATGACCATTAATCTCCTGTTCAATTAACTCCAGTGGCTCCACTACTGGCTCCAGGATCAAATATAAAATCCTGGCTCTGGCTTTTTAAAGCCCCCCATATTCTGACCCATTCCTACCTTTCTAGTCTTCTTACATAGCTCGCTTGTGAAGTAGATACAGAAAGGGACCTGGAGTCAGGAAGACCTGAGTTCAAATCAGACCTCAGACATTTAACTAGCTGTGTGACTCTGGACATGCCACTTACCTTCTATTTGCCTCAGTTTCCTCATCTGTAAAATGAGGATAATAATAGCACATCTCAGGGTTGTTGTGAGGATAAAATGAAGTATTTGTAAAGCACTTTGCAAACTTTAAAGCACTATATAAATGGTAGCTATTTATCATCATCATCGTCATTATTATACCTGACAACTCTCTCTTCTCTTACTCTGTGATCCAATGACTTGTTCCTCACAGGAGATACCCCATCTCCAGACTTCCAGCATTTTCATTAGTGATAGCCAACGAATGGGCACACCCCATTCCTGGGAGTTTCCTCCTCAACTCCACCTTCTGGCTTCCCTGAACTCTCAGCTAAAGCTTTGCCTGCTATCAGAAGTCTTTTCCAACTTCTCCTTAATCTTAACCTTCCCTCTGATATTATCTCCGGTTACCCTGTCTACACCAGTTTTGTACATACTTGTTTGCAGTCTTCCCCTTTTAACTGTGAGCTCCTTGAATGCAGAGATGGATTTTTTTTTCTTTGTATCCCAATGCTTAGTGCAATGCGTGGCACATAGTAGGAGGTTAATAAATGTTTGCTTACTGACTAACCGAAGAAGCAGATAAAGAAGTTAATGCAGTTGGTTTTGTCCTGTGTCCAAAAAAAATCAAACATCATTTCATGGGGCATTTGGTATCACACAGTGCCAGTTCTGATGAAAAATACTTTCAAAAGGAATATCATTTATTAGCTGACATTGGACAAATTACTTAACTTCGTAGTGCGTCAGTTTCCCTATCTGTAAACTGAGATTACACTCGAATGACCTTTAAGGTCCTCTCCTGAACAAAAGCTATGATCCCATACCTAAGGAAAATAATTGTTATTTAGATGCCATTCTAAGACTAGGCCAGTTCCCAGAACTAAGAAAGCCATTCTGGTTAAATCAACATATCTTTGATAGCACTCAGTACAGGAGAATTTGCAAGTTAAAAAAAAAAAACCTTCGTTTTATTCCCTTGGCATGCACAAAGTAGGTGAACAGCAGTTGAATTAACACCCCACATTTGCATGACATTGACCCAAGCAGTTTCTGAAGGAGTTGGCTTTGTTTGGGCAGGGGTTTTCGGGCTACATCCTGAATCCAATAGGTCCCCAAGTCCATTACTGACAATTCCTCCAGGCACCGGCTTTCCCGGGTCGAGTTCATCCCCTCCCACAGCAGCCCGGGAGCCTCAGCATCTCGCTTCTGCTCAGCTCCCGGCCTCTGGACTCCAGGGTGCGAGCCTCCTCCCGTGCATCCCGCCCACTTCTGCAAGAGAGGGAAGAGCATCTAGTCCCACTGGACCTTCCCGGAGGGAGCAGCAAAGAAGGGAGAGGGAACGAGGCAAGAAAACGAGCGAAGGGCAAGGATGATTCAGAGTGAAAAGAGGGAGGAGAGGGAGGGGCACAAGGGAGTCAGGTGAGACCGCGACAAAGAAGAGAGAGGCCGGAGCTAGGAGGAAAAGGAAGAAAATCCCGAGAAGAGCAGCGCAAGGAGGCCGGCCCGGAGGGGAGGAGAAGGGGGCGGGGGTGGGAGTTGGGGGGCTAGGGAGGAGGAAGAGCCGCGAGGCAGACGCGAGCCGGGGAGGACCGGAGGGAGGGGGCCCGGGGCGGGGCGCGGGGCGGGGCTCCGGGCGGGCGGTGCCGGCCCCCCATCACGTGACGGGGGCCTGGCGGCTGCGGCGGCGGTGGCGGCGGCGCGTCGTTCGCGGCGCCCAGTGCACCATGGTGGTGGCGGCGGCGGCGGCTTCTGTAGAGGCTGCGGGAGGAGCGGCGGCGGCGGCGACGGCGACGGCGGTGGCTTCGCCTGCGCCTGTGGGTGGTAGAAAATGGCGGATTTTGAGGATTTGCGGGTAAGCCCGGGATGGGCAGCGGTAGAAATTGAGGAGGGACGGGAAGCGGCCACGTCCTCCTCGAATCCCGGAGGCAGGGTTGGCCCTGCCCGGCAGACCCCCGGCCCCAGCCCCGAGCCGATCCCGGGCCGAGCCGCGGGGCCTGGAGGGGCGCCCCGAGTGAGCCGCCCCCTCCTCGCCCCTCTCTTTGGGGGGAGGAGCCGGGGGCGCAAGCCCAGCGTCTGGGGGGGTTTGGGGGAGGGTCCAGGCCTCCGGCGCGGCCCCCACCCCCTCGTGGGTGGGAGTGCATGCACACATATGGGCGTGCATCGTGTGTTGATGGAGACACTCGCGGGTGTATGTGTGTGTGTGTTGTATCTGTTCATTTGGGGTCTGTAAAAGGTGAAATGGGGGTAAGAGCTTTGTTGTTTTGTGTTTTCTCCCCTCTTCCTGGTGCTGCTGTTGTGGAGGCTAGGCAGGTTTGCCAAGGGAGCCCCAGACTCCACAGTGTGACTGGTGGCACGGAAACAAATGAAGGAGCCCCTTCCAGTAACAACTCCGATATCCTCCTCCTCCTTAGGCTGCCGATCCATGGGGCAGGCTGGCTGGACGTGGGTTTGGATGGTCAGGTGAAACCAGCGCCAAGGACAACACTGCCTGGCCCTTGGACGAGCTTTTAGTGTTATTTCCTCGTGACTCTAACAGATAATTGTAATCATGGAATATTGGAGTTATGAGGGTCCTTAGTGGTCACCCAATCCACGCCTGCAATCATTAAGTGCCTACTGTGGTTAGGGCTGAGAGTCCGGCATGGCGGAGACACCAGGGTCTCTCAAACATCACATACTACCACTAGCGCCTGTTTTTGTACTTGCAAGCCAAGAATGACTTTTACATTTTAAAATAAAATTTTATTATATTTTAAAATGCAAAAATTGTTCTTAGCTCCTGGCCTCACAAAACTGGGGGAGGCAGGATTTGTTCTCCTGCAGAGGTGGTATGGCGGCTGGAAGTTACAAGTTAAGGTTCTTTCCCAGACACTGCAAGTCACTTAATCTCTCAGTATCCTTGCTTCTCTCTGAGACTTTATATTGGTGAACAGTTGCTAATCTGCCTTAGCAAGCCCTAGGAACTCTCTTCTAAGAAAGAAATCCAAGGTTCAGAACCGGAAAAAAAATGCCCTAGGCACTGTGATGGTAGCTAGTGATTCACAGGCCAAATGAAAAGTTTATTCTTCTAGGAGTTTATGTATTTTAGGAGGATACGGCCTATTATTATTTACTAAGCACTAACTTGGTGGGGACCTCAGTGCTAAGCACTGGGGATACAAAGAAAGTCGAAAGGTGTGCCTGGCACCATGCAAAACACTGGGAATACCAGTACAAAGGAGAAAAACATTCCCTGTCCTCTAGGAGCTTACATTTTAAGAGGGGTGATGGGGATGACCTCAAAGGAAGCTGAAAAGTGAGGTGGAGGGAGAAAATGAAGAGCTGTGGAGTTTGGGGGCTTGGTAGAGAGTTAGGAATGTCACCTGTAGAGGAATAAAGGTAAGACTGGTCTGGAGAGCCTCCTTAAAATGGAGATTCTGAAAGGAACCGGACCCTGCCCTCAAGGAATTGACAATCTAATGGATGAGGCCACTTGAAAACTATTGTGTATAAACAAGCTATATTCTTGATATATAAATTGAAAACAAACAAAACTAGGGATGCATTGTTATTTAGGGAATCAGAAAAGGCTTCTTGTAAAAGGTGGAATTTTAGCTGATACCTGAAGGAAGTAGGAGGCGAGATGAGGATACAGCCAGAGAAAATGTCCAGCCAGAAGAGGGAGTGTCCTGTGTGAGGAACAGCAAGGAAGCCCCTGTCATTGGATTGAAGAATATTTGGAGGGGAGTAAGGTGTGAGAAGACTGGAAAGGTAGGAAGGGGCCAGATTATAAAGGGCTTTGAATGACAGCATTTTATATTTGATCCTAGAGGTAATAGGAATTATTTATTGAATGGGGATTATATAAACAAATCTTCACTTTAGGAAGATCAATTTGACATCTAAGTAGAGGACGGATTATAGAGAGGAAAGACGTGAGTCAGGGAGGACACCCACTAGGCCATTTCAGTAGTCCAGCTGTGAAATGATGAGGGCAGTGTCAAAGAAGTACAGTATAAGATGAGTATATGAAGAGAGAGAAACACTAACAATAAAAGCTTCTTGTAGGAGGTGGCACACAAACTGATCTTTGAAGGAAATTAAAGATTCTTAAGAGATGGATTTGGAAAAGGGAATTGAAAACTTAGGCAAAATAGGAGATGGAATGATGAGTTCATGAAACAGGTAGGCCACTTTGACTGGATAGTACCTGAAGGGGAGTAATGTGAAATATGCCAGGAAAGCTAGGCTGGAGCTAGATTGTGAAGAGTTTTAAAATTCCTGACAGAATAGTTTGTATCAGCAATTGAAAGCTTCTGAACATTGCTGACCATATTTTATTTTCACTGCTGTTTGGCAGACAGATTTGAGAGGGACAGGGATTTGAGTTTGTTGCAAATGTATAAGCAAGAGGCAGGAAGGGCTCTGAACTGTGGTGCTGGCAGTATGAGTGGTGAAAAGGGATGGATGCAAGAGATGTGGTGGGAGAATTGACAAGATTTAGCAACTTCTAGGTTATGGGGAGAGAGTGAGAGTGAACAGTGGAAGGTTTCTCTTAAGTGGTAAACATGGGTTACTAGAAGCAACCTGGTAACCTCTACAGAAGTTGGAAGTTCTGTTTTGGATGTGTTGAATTTAAGATACCTACAGTTAGAGATGCCCAACAATCCATATCTAGTCCTCTACCTAGTGATTACATTTCCTCTACCACATCCTTGAAAAGTGACCATTTAGCCTATGGTTTACCACCTAATAAACAGTGAATTTCACTTCTAGGCATTACCGTGTTTTAGATAGAGTGTCTGGTCTATTTCAGTAATTTCATTGGCATAGTGAACTCCTAGTGTTGAAAAGGTTCATGAAATTCAGCAGTGGCTTTTGACTTAAGAGTCTTGTTTTTACCTTTTTTTAAAAAAAAATTCTGGACTTAAAACACAAGTTATGAGCATTTCCCAGTACAAAGTAGGACAGAAGAAGAGAGTTGTACATGGAACTGAATCTATTTTGTACAATTTGTTTTTCAAATATATAATAAAATTATTTTAAAAGCTGTTCTGTTTGTTACCCTCTGATCTTCTGGGCATTTTATTTAAAAATTTACTGATCATTTTTTCTTTATTTTCTTTCACCTTATTGCTAGGCGTCCACTCCCTCCTAAATTAAAAAAAAAGAAAACTACATCCCTCTAACATATGCAAAATAAATTCCCTTATGGACCATGTCTGAAAATGCATGTTTCATTCTGTATTTTGATTTTAATATACTCTGTCAGGAAGTAAGTAACATGCTACCTCTTACGTTCTTTGGAATCAGAGTTCTTCATTCCATTGAATTCAATTCTTAAATCTTTCAAAGTGAATAAGAGTGATTTTTTCTTTACAGCGTTATTTGTTACTTTATAAATTGTTTTCATTTTACTCTTCATCAGTTCATATGTCTTCTCAGATTTCTCTGCAACCTTCCCTTTCATCATTTTTAAGGCACAATAGTATTTCATTACATTCATTACGTTCATATTCTACAACTTTTTCAGTCATTACCCAATTGATGAGCAACCCCTTAGTTTCTAGTTCTTTGGTACCACAAAAAAAAGTGCTTATAAGCATTCTTGTGTTGTGATTGAAATCTGCAAATAAAAAAAAAAATCAGCTTATTAGCAAAGTGAGCATTTGCCAGTAAATGGGGTTCAAGGCTCTTCAGTAATCAAGGACCCCTCCTGACAGTCAGGGCATGTCATAAAAGAGGAACCTGGAAAGGGCAAAGAAAGGGACACAATTTATACACCGTGGGCATTATCGAGTTATAATTGGGTTGTATCAGAGAATGGGGATTTTGCAAAGCCCCAGGAAACAGCAGCTACTCCCTGGAATATCTGGCATCTGTGTTTTATGGAATACATTTGACCTTTTAAGTAAGCTCCTAAAAGTGGGTAGTGGGTGACTTATAAGGTCAAAATAGGGCACTAAAATTGTAGGCTTAAGGAATTTAAACACATATAATGAAGGAGAATAGTAATTTGAATTAGTCTTAATGAAGTAGAGTAGTATATCAAATTTTAATATCACATTTGATTTTTTCCTTGAACTACCTGTTCATATCCTTAGACTATTTATCAATTGGGGAATAGCTCTTAATTTTAAAAGTTTGAATCAATTCCTCATAAATTTTGTAAATGTATCACAGAAACATGCAGAGATTTTTCCATTTGTTTCCCTTTTAGTCTTTGTTAAATTTGTAGAAAATCAATTCAGTTTTATGTAATCAATGTTATCCATTTTATCTTCTTTTAGGCTTATCCCTAGATCTGATAGGTAATTTTTTTCCATATTTTTCAAATTTTCTTATGATGTGATCTTTTACAGCTAGGTCACATCCCCAGTTGGTGATTATCTTTGTGTGAAGTGTTGGTCAGAATTACTTTTTTTGAAGCAGAACTTTATACTGTTTTGCTTTCTATTTATTGTCATTCTAATCCTGTCTATATAGGTAGGGACTATTGTTTATATCTCCATTCTGTTAAAGCTTTTTCTGAAAACTGTATTCTAATTTTTCTTGAATATGAATATCATGGAAATAGGAACCAGAGACCACAAAAAATTCAGTTAGTGACTTATGTTCACACATGTGTATGTATATTTTTTTTTGTTGAAATTCACCTTTGATTTAGAAAAGTAAAATCTTAAAATTCTGATTCTTATGGAACATATTACATCTCCTTTTCCTTCTATTTCCTTGTATACTCCAAAGGAATGACTTTTTCTAAAAGTTTTACACTATAGGTTCCTTCTGGTAAACCCTCTGCCTCTGTACCCTTACAGTATGTGAGATATTTAAAACCTGACATTGAAGAGTTATTTGATTTCACTTTTGAAGAATTAAAAACTTGATTTTTTCTGCAGACTTCCCATTGCTATAGAATTTTTGTTCAAGGTCATAGAAGTTGTGATTGAGTACAACTGATCTTCTGAGCATGGTATATCAGGTCCTTCCTCTTCTCTTGGCTTACTAACATCCATTAAAAAAAATTATGGTAGTGCTATGGAAAGATGCCAGGGTGCATTTTAACTCTACGTGTATGCAGACATAGTGATAAGTATAATAAAAAAATCTATAGAATTTCATCTACATGAAACAAGGTACTTTGTGTACTTTCCCCTTCTCAAATGGAATCGTAATGCATCTTATCTTTGTACATCTCTTAGAGGTTATAGCTGACTGAAAATATTATGCTTTCTGTATTGGATCTGAGCTTTAAATCAGGCTAAAGGAGGATGAGGATGATTGATTTTTTATATATGTGTGTATGTAGAAATAGATATCTAAGGTTGACCTTCCCCAAGAAAAAAAGATAATTAAGGCAGATAGTAATAAGTAGAGACAATACTTAAAATAGTTTCTTCAGTTACTCTAAGTCCTCATTATTCCTTACTCTGTTGTCCATGTCTGTTTTTTCAATTCGTTGTCCTGCCTGGGGCAAAAAGATTATTTGAAGCCATCCCTGCCCTAGTCTTTCTGTCTCTTTTTGTTTATTTCTGTTATCATTATAACTACCTGGAACACATCCACAGTGAATAATGAGTACTTGTTTTAGTTAATAGTAATATTAAAATAAGAATTGGTATTTTGTCTTTCTTGGGGAGCCCTCAACTATGGTGGTCATGTGTCCCTTCAATCTAGTGTAATGGAAAGACCATTAACACCCAGTCTTAATCCTTGGGTTTGATTAGTTCTTCCATTTACTGGTTATAACTTGGGAAAGTCACTTTGCCTCTTAGGGCCTCAATTTTCTTATCTATAAAATAAAGATGTTGGACCTCATTTTTTTAAAAATAACTTAATACTTTTTTTTACATTGCCCATGTTTTCTAATAGATCCCTTCTCCCCTTCTAAGAGAACCATCCTGTATAACAAAGAATAAAAAAGAAAGGGGGGCAGTTGAGCAAAATTAGCCAACAAGTCAGTTATGTCCAACATACATGTAATTTACCCTACCCCCATAATCTCCCACCTCTACAAAAACGTTGGAGGAAGTATAGGATATTTTATCGTCAGAGTGGGTCTGGGCCATTATAATTGCACAGTTCTCAGTTTCATTGATTTCTGTTGTTCCTTCCATTTATATTTATAGTCATGTATATTGTTTTCTTCTTTTTCCTTATTTTGCATCAGTTCATATATATAAAAGTTTCCCTATTCTGTGTTCTACAGCTCCATTTCTTACAGTTCAGCAATACTCTAGTTCATTAATATATTACAACTTGTTTAGCTATTTTCCAATCAATGTGCATCTATCTTGTTTCCAACTCTTTTGTCCTACAGAAAGTGCTGCTATACATTTTGGTGTGTATTGGGGACTTTTTTATTTTTTTACATTTAGGAATGTGCCTAGCAACAAGACTCAGCTCAAATTCCATTTTCTACAAAGAGGCCTTTTATAGTTCCCCCTTTTCTTTCCCTTCCCCCCACCACCAGCTTCTCCCTGCTAGTACCTTTCCGATGAGATGTCTCCTTCCACATACATTGTATGTATCTTATATGTAAACTGTTATTTGCATATTGTTTCTCCTAATAGAATGTGAACTTTTTTAATGTAGGGACTATATTTGCTATTTTTTTTACATTCTTAGAACGAAAGTGTTTAATAAATTGTTGACTGACTTCAGCATTTGACACTGCTGGCTGCCCTCACTTTTTGCATATTCTACTCTTGGCTTTCATGACTCTGCTTACTCTTGGTAGGTACTTGGTTACTCCTCCTACCTGCCTGATCCTTCCTTCCAGTCTACTTTGTTGGATCATCATGGCCCTAGCTGAAGATCTAGCAAAGGAAACTGAGAAAGTAAGTCTGATATGTGAGAAGAGAACTGGGAGGAAGCAGTGTTAGGAGAACCTATAAAAGTAGTACTGTAGTATCAAGGACACAAAGGTGACTGCAGCATCAAAGAGCACTGGCAGGCCCCGAATAATAAGGATTGTGACAAGGCCATTAGATTGAGCAAATAAGAGATCATTGGTGACTGAAGACAGCAGTTTTAAGTTGACTAATGAGGTTGGAAGCTTGGAGGCAAAGTGGTGGTAACCAGTGTAAACTATTTTCTCAAGGAGTTTAGCTGTAAGAGGGTAAAGAGAGTTAATACGGTGAGTGTAATTCAATTAACTGTGTGGTTTTTAAGGATTGGGGAGACTTGGCCATGCTTGTAAGCAAAAGGGAAGCAGTTAGTCAAAGGCAGAGTGTGAAGAATAGTGAGAGAGTGATGATGAAAGACAGGATAATCTGCTGGAGAAGGGTGGAATGGGATCAAGGATGCCTTGACAAGGAGAATATCCACCTCTTCATGTGAGATGAGAAGGGAAGAAGAGGGAGGTATCTGTGAAATGGCCTCAGTCCTTTCAGTGAAGTAAATAAGGTTTATTTACCTTAATAAATAAAACCCTTACAGGATGGGAGGGGAGATACATGAAAGGATGAAAAGGTTTTGAATAATCTCCATGGTGAGTAGGAAAAGTTGATAATTTTAGGAGATGTAAAAGGATTGCCTTGCTGAAGTGAAGCGCCATCTGAGATGATAATAATATAAACTTGTAATGTCAATGTCCTCTGATAACAGACAGGTACAGTTAACAATGTTTTACCACTTTATGCAGCTCTTTTCAATAGCATGTGAATTATGTTGGGTTGGTGGGGTAAAGGATTGTAGGAGTTACTTGAAGTTAGGGTTTGGTAAGAAAGAGAAGAATAAGAAATAATGAACTCAAGTGTAAAGGGTGGTTCAGGGTTGAACTTATTCACCAAAAAGTTGAAATGGGCAAGGAAGGAGATTGTAACTAGTGCAAGAGTGATAGTATCTGAGAAAGAATTGAAGATCAGAAGGATTGAAGGTTACCCTAAGGATGAAAAACAAGGGAATGGTAAGGCAGAGGAAAAGTTGGAATGATTAAAATTTATGATAAGATATTGGGATTTCAGAGGTCCTAAAGGCAGAGATGGAATATTCATGAGTGATGGCAAGATCAAGGGTATGACCATTTCTTTTGTAGTTGTGGTAGAATGAAGAAGTAGATCATTGATAGTGAGTCTTTTGAGGAACTGGGAAGTTAGGGTACTTGAAGGAGTTTCTATGTATTTTGAAATCCCCTAGTATAAGAACCGGAGTTGGTAGAGAGACTGAGTCTGGTATGTATTGAGCTTACTGTGAAAGGAAGGAGAATGTCCTAGGGGGCAGTTGTTCTGATCTGGACCTGACTCAGGTTTGTCTGTTGGTAGTTGAAGTTGAATATTGTAACAAAAAGAGACAATGGCAGGTCATTCAAGAGTTAACAAAAGGAGAGTTATGTAGCCATAAAAGGAAAAAGCTATTCAACAAGGATAGACATTTGAGAAACACCTTGAGTTCATTTAGTTGAGAGAAGCTCTCATTGTGATCTACCAGCCAAAAATCTGAGAGCCCCTCTGATTTCTTGTGGCTGCTTTGTACTCAGGCAACAAAGAAGAGTCCCTTTGTCCCCTGAGCTAACGAGATCTTGAGAAGTGTCTGAATACCTCTTAAGGAAAAACTAGCCAATAGAAGGAAGGAGTTAGGATATTACTTATACTTTATCAGTATACCAGAATCTTGATTAGGTGATACATTTAGATTGAATGAACCTCAAAGAAAGAGAAGTTACTAAATGAAGGTGGTAGAGAGAAAGTCTAGCACTGGGGAACAAGGAGTATTCCCATTCTTCTCTCATGAACATTAAGATGGAGGGTATGAGTAAACTGGAAAGGTGACCAAGGGAAGCAGTGTCATCAGCAGGGAGCTAGGTCTCAGTGAAAGTCAGAATTTTGAGGGAGTAAAAAAGGAAAACGTTTAAGGTAAAAGCAATATTTGTTCAGTATAGAGCAAGCGTTCCAGAGAGCACAGTGGAAGGAGCTGTTGGATCTGTAGTGAGACGCAAGGGGGACAGAAAGAGTTGATGGGGATGAGAATAAAGTCATGGACTATGGGAAAATGATGGGGTACAGAATTGCTGGCATGGATGGTATGAGAGGGAAATGGGAGTTATGCTAACATTGAGGTAGTTGTATTATTGTCTGGAGAAACTATCTGTTACCACTGGGCAGGTAAGCCCAAGAATCCTGGGAGTCCAGTGCCTCCCAAGCCACCAGTCATGCCTCCATCTCAGTTCACAAAGGTATCATCTGGGTAAGCAACTGCTGTAGAGAAGCCACCGCCAACTGCTAACCATTTGCTACGGACAGGGCAGGCAATCAGCCTAGCTGAAGCAGCAAGGAGAGACAGGAGGTGATATATGCCAGATGAGTTTAGCCAGTGTGTCCCCACCTCAACCATTACTTTCCCTCATACTTCAATGGAAACGAATCAGAACCCTGAGCCTAAAAGCTCTGGAAATGGTAGTCCTGCACAGATTTACTACTGGTCCTATTTTTAGCACAGCCTCTGCAACCATCATGCTGGGAAGCAAGCCCTTTGGAGATGCTACCTGGAAATTGCTTTTACAAGTGTTGAAGCTCCCCTCCTTAGCAGCCACAACTACTGAAGACCTTGAAAAAGAAAATTCTCACCACCAAAGTTCTTGGCATTGTCAAATGGTTATCACCAGAAACAGGTGATTTTTTTTTTTTAATGGAAACAACATTAAAGAAGTTACATTGCCATCTCTTTTTGTCACTATACCTTAAGGATCATGAGACCTTTCCATGTGCACCTGAAACCTTTTATATATTGTTTCCCCTTTTAGAATCTGAGTTTCCTGAGAGTGGGGACTGTCTCCTCTTTGCTAGTTGTATCCACAGTGTTCTTTATACATAGTAAGCTATTAATAAATTCTTTTTCATTCATTCATCAACACCAACATTTTGCCAATATTCTTACATCGCAGTGAGACATGGCATACAGTAATTTCCAAAGAATAAAAAATGATTATTGTACAGAGAGCATTGGAGAGGCATATGATGCTTGTGAGCAGACTTCATTATATAATAAGGTATGTCAAAGAATAAGAGCAAAAGGTGTTGAAAAAATGCATGCTGAGAAGGGAAAATGGGCCAATCACTTGGTAAGGGTAGGGATGACAAATGTCCATCTGCGGTGAGATATTGGTACCCTCTTGATGTTTGGAAAAAATCAAGAAAAACCTGTGACACATTGAGTTTGACTTCTGTGGAAGAATTATTGGAGGAAGTGAACAAGAGTCACATGATGGGTGGAAAAATTTGCAATTTGCATCCTTGGATGGGATTTGCCAATGAATGCCTTCATAGACCTATTTAAGAATTGAGAGGATTAGAAGCATCTGATGATTTTGTTTTCAGTTGATCAGTGGTCAAGAACATTTATTACTCTTGGGTGCTTCCTGGGTGAGGTAAACATTTCTTCCCATCTTTGTTCCAGGCCTTGAGATCTGGTGTCAGAGCTGAGTATGTTGATATCAAGGGCAGCGAAGAGAGTTGTCTGGTAAAGGAGTCCTCTGTTTTTGGTTGTATGTTGTATGTTGCCTCTTTATTCCACTGCTCCTAGGTACTCTTAGGATGAGAGGCTATGGTGTTTGTTTTAGTGTCTTCTTTAGTGGTGACTCCGTCTTCCTGAGACTTGGGCGGTTGTGATGACTGAAGACACTTTTCCCAGATGAGAGTGGGCAGCATATATGTCACCGTCTGCCTCTTTAAATAGCTTTTTAAGTATCAGGATAATGGTGTTTGTGTGAGTAGTGTTATACTCTTCAGTATGCTAGTATGTCATACTCTTCTTCAAAGTATGGTCCCCACACGGGCCTTTGTTGTGGTGGATCACTGATGTTATTGCAATATACTTCTTGTCCCCCCAACTTCCTACATTCCTAAATTACAAATCCTCTACTTCTTGTAATTTCCCTCTTCTGTCCTCTTCTCCCCATCCCCACACCTGACTTCTTCACCTCTGCTCCTTGGGTACTGAGCATTAATGGACAAAAGTCAAATTGAGCTGAGTTCACGTACTAGACATTTAGTTTGCATGATCTCAGTGGTGATTTACAGGCAGCTGGGTGTTTGACAGCTCATGTCACCATCCTTAGATATAGTGCCTGTACCTGACTCCTTCATTCTCTTCCTCTCACTACCTTTCCTTCTTCATACCTCAGTGCCACATGGTCTAGCTTCTTACTTCATTAAAACTGAGAAGCTTAATGTTTATTCTTTATATCTTCTCCATTCCTCAGGAATTTTTAGCATCATTTTCCACCCTTCTGTCCTTTCCTCTTGTAACAGAAAGGTCCTAACTAAAACTCCTCCCTCTCTGTCCTTAATCCTGTTCTTTTTTCCTTCTTTCACCAACTGTCAATCAACTGCCAGACTCAGGACAGGAAAGTTAGCCTGGCTGAAACAGTAAGTCACCCAAAGGGGGACGAGAGGCAGCATGTGCCAAGCAAATCAAGCCACCCCCACCACCGTAACCACCATCTCCTCTTAGAAACAGCCCAGGACTCTGAACTCCAGAACCATGGAAGAAGCAGTACTTCCTGCCCAGAGCCCTCAGCCATCACCTTGGAAACCCACCACTGTGGAGATATGGCCTGCCATCTGCTTTACTGCTGCACCCTGAGGACCCTAAGTCTGTTCATCTCATTTGCAGCTGAAACTTTGAATATGTGTTGTCTCTTTTAAAATGCGAGCTCAATCTATTATGCTTGCTTTTTTGGAAAGTATATCATGAATTCAGTGTTTTAAAATTCTTGATTATCTGTGTTTCTTGAAGTTCGTTGTGTTTTCTGAAAATAATGTTTCAAAGACCTTTTCTTTTCTGCATTTTTGGTATTGCTATCATTTTTTTTTCTTTTCCTGAATTGCTCCCATTTAAGAAAAACAGCACAAAATCCTTGAAATAAATAAGCGTAGTAATGCAAAACAAATCTACAAATTTACCCATGCGTGAAAATGTCTCATTCTGCACTACGAACTCATCACCCCTCCCTCAGAAGGTGGGTAGAATGTTCATTAATCTGGAGGAGTTGCGGTTGTCCACTGCATTAATAACAACGACAAGGAGAGCTTATATTTACTTAGTGATTACTATGTTGCAGATGCTGTGCTAAGCACTTTACAATTATTATCTCATTTAATCCCCACAACTACCCTGGGAAATAAGTGTTATTATAATTCTCATTTTCTGAAAGAGAAAACTGGGGCAAACAGAGGTTCAGTGACTTGCCCAGAGTCACACTGCTAGAAAATGTCTGAGGACAGATTTGAATTTCTGATTCTAGGCCTAGTGAGCTATCCGCTGTGCCATCTATCTGCTTAGGTTAGGAAATGACCCCAAAGGGATGCAAACCTTCAGTCTTCTATCCCATCCAGTAGTTCTTAAGTCTTTTTTTTTTTTTAATGTTGATTTCTCTCTCTCTCCTTTTTTCTTTTGCTCTTTGGTGAGGTGATCAGGGTTAAGTGACTTGCCAGGGTCACACAGCTAGTAAGTGTTAAGTGTCTGAAGCTAGATTTGAACTCAGGTCCTCCTGACTCCAAGGCCAGAGATCTATTCACTGCGCCACCTAGCTGCCCCTAGTTCTTAAGTCTTTTAAAGTTTTTCTTTAATCTCCTGTTTCTTATCACTTAGTTTTACATCATTTTATACTGATCTTCCTATTTTTTTTCTGATTCCATCCTTTTTGTTATTTTTTACATCACAATAATATTCCATTACATTCATACACCACATTTATTTAGCCATTTCCCAATGTATGGACATTTTCTTAGCTTAACACTTACTTTCCACTCATTCATTTATTCTTTATTTTGATTGGATCTGTCAGCTTCACTTTGCTTCAGTTACTGCAAATCTTCTTATGTTTCTTCTGTGTATCTTTTATGTTCATTGTTTTCTATAGCTGAGTAATAATATTCCATTACATTAATTTGTATATTTGTATAGCCATTTACGAATCAATAGGCATCTACTTTTTTCCAATTCTTTGCTTCTACCAGAAGTGGTACTATAAATATTTTGGTGCATTTGGAGCTTTTTTTTTTTTTTTTTTTTTTTTTTGCATTACCTCTTTGGATTGTATATAGGAGTGGACTTTCTATTACGAATATTTTAGTCACTTAGCATAATTTCAAATTGCTTTCAAGAATGGTTAAATCACTTCATTGCTCTACCAACTGTGCATTAATGTCTTTTTCTTTTTCCTTTTAAGTAGATAGACTCTGCATTTTACTGTCAAAGCTGTCTTGCTTGAGGATCTCTGGGTCATGTGACCAACAAGATCCAGCAGAGTGACACACTGGATAGAACCCTGGGCCTGGAATCAAGAAAACCTAAATTCAAATCCTGTCTTAGACGCTTAGTAGTTGTGTGACCCTGGACAAGTCACTTAAACCCCTGCCTCAGTTTCCTCAGCTGCAAAATAATAATAGCACCTACCTTGCAGGTTTGTTGTGAAAATCAAATGAGATAGTACTTGTAAAGTGCTTAGCAAGTGCCCAGCACTTGGTAGGCGATATATTAATGTGTATTCCTTTTCCTTTCCCCTCCCAACCTTTCAGACCCCTCAAGCAATTTCAACCACCTCTACGGTCTGACCCAGTAACAACAGTAACAAACCAGTGAACAGCCTAATCAGTAAAAGGTTCACTTAGCATTTCCTCATCCCCTTCCCTACTGGCTGTCATCTTTGGGCAGGGCTATACAAATCAGCTCAGAGCTTGTAACAGATCTTAACTCTGCCCCTCACTTTTAGCCATAGAAAGCCAAAAGCCAGAAGCTTGCTGTAGCTTAGCATAGCAGGTGTGAAGCTGTGCTTCAGACAAAGAACTGAGAACAGAAGGAAATGAAATAGGGTGCCACTGTATATGTGGCTTTACCAGGCCTTTAGAAAAAGGATTAGGGGTGGGGAGAACTGGCATATAGTAATGGTTAGTTCTGTTCCCCAGATGTTACATAGGCACACATATGTGTGATTTGTACAGTGAAGAAGAGAGACTGAGACAGTTTTGTGGTCCAGCCCCTGTGTGCACCATCATCAAAGGGAAAGGAGTCAGAAAATGAATGATAAATAGAGCATAAGAAAAAAAGACGATGACAGTGTTTCCAAATTCCTGACAAATAGATTTGGGAATAAGGAATTGGAATTGCCCAAATCATGAGTTATTTTCTATTTTTCACAACATTTAATATACATGTTTTTAAAGATGAATGACCATAATAGTAAATGGTGAATAATTTTTCTGTAATAGCATTATATTAAACATTTTAGAAATTCTCTGTTAAAAAAGTAAATGCATAGTTTATATTGTATTGTTATATTGTAGCAGTGATTCAAAATATCTGGCACTGACTTGACTTCCTTTATCTTTCTCAAAATACTGCCAACATTCTTCCTACTTTACTTATTATGGATGTCTAAAGTTTTTGAGTAAAAAAGAAATCTTGTTTAGTAGTATATACAAAAAATTGTAGCTGGCAGAGAATATTCAAATACTGAAAAACAATAGCAAACATTGAGTAGTATTCGAATAATAAGTATTCAGATCTGGTAAGATTAACAGCAGTACACAGAATCACATGTTGAAATAGCCAATTTAAGGACTTATTTTCCTTCCAAAACTTATTTCTTGGAACAGTCCTCTTAGGATCTGTATAAAGTATCCTATGCCCAAAAACTTATTTGTGAGAATAACTTTCCAGTAGCAGCAATAGGGCCATGAACATCAACTTATAACATGGCAAAACAGTTATAAGCCAGACTGACTGATTAGATTGTGACTGCTTCTCTATTCTGAGGATATTTTCTCATAGAAATGTCAACTTCATATTTGACTTTGGGTGTCATCAATTCCTCCTTTTGCTTTTCACTTGATAGCAGTGGGTTCTTTTAAATCAGTAAAATTTCTGTGTTGATTCTAAAGTTAATTCTCTTACAGGAATCACAACACTTTTTTCTATTTCTCAGTTGATTTTTCTTGGGATTTGGAAAAATACATAAATTATCTGAGAAATGCTGAGTGGAAATTTCTCCATGGAAAGACTTAATTGAAATTACCAGAGGTCTCAGGAAGAAGAAAATTCAGTAAAAACCTTGAGCATAAGCTGAAAACCCAGTAGGGAAAATATTTAAGATATTAATAGAAATGAATATGGTCTTCAGATCAGGTAAAAAGAGTGTAGATATCTGTAAATAAATATTGTAAGACAAAGGAAAATGAATCACTTCCGAGGGAGGCAGAGGACTATGTGGATTCCTAAGACAGCATGAAACTGCAGCAGAATGTTCCTGAATGATTTAAAAGATACAAAAAGAAATGTAAAAGCAGAATTTGTGGCCTATATTGCAGAAATAATTGACAGAGTAGAAAATCTCAAATCCAGGGTGGGAAACCTAACCAAAGAAATGAGAGAGAACAACTGATTGGGAATGCAAATACACAGAAGAAAGGACAATCTAGAAGAAGAGAAGCAAAAACAAAAACCCAAGAAAACATGATCTCCAAACAAGGGAAACAGTGATTTCAAAGATATACTGGCTACACTACTTAAAAATTATGGGGCTCCCTGAAGAACATGATAAGTCAAAAACCTGACCACTTTAATGTAAGAAATAATACCAAAAAACTACACAGAAAGCCAAATGTTAATGGAAAGAATCCTCAAATTACCTCCAGAGGAAAAAAATTGTAAACCAAGACACATAATGGATAAATTTAACTATTCTGGAAATTCTACATCTGGGGAAAGACCTTTAAATATAAAAGAAAGGAAATTTAAATAACATTAGACTATTCTGAATCTAATAGAAATGACAATAGGAAGTGGAATAAATAGTATATTTTAAAGAACAAAGGAGCTTAGGATGCAATTCAAGGGGACAAAACATGCAAATGTTAGCTTAACCATTAATGAAAATGAGCATTGAGTAAAAAAGTGGCTTTCGAAGCATTCCTTCAGAGAAAAACACATGTGAACGAACTGATTATTTGCTTCTCAGATGCCCCAGATAACAGAAATATAAGAAGGGTAAACAGACACAGTAACTAAGAAAGTCACAGGTAATGAAATAAATTACCCCAGAAAAATAAGAAGCTAAAAAAATGAAAACCTAAAAAGGGATGAGACCTAGGAAGTAAGCAACCATCTTTAATTAATTTATTTTTAGTTTTCAACAGTCACTTCCATAAGCTTTTGAGTTTTAAATTCTCTCCTCCTTCCCCAAGATGGCATGCAATCTGATATAGGCTCTCCATATACATTCCTATTAAATGTATTTTAACATTGGTCATATTGTAAAGAAGAATTGGAACCAATAGGAGGAACCACAAGAAAAAAGAAACAAAACAAAACAGAAGAGGAAAAAAAAAGAGCAAATAGTATGCTTCAATCTTCATTCAAACTCCATAGTTCTTTCTCTGGATGTGGATAGCATTTTCCATAATGAGACTTTTGGAGATGTCTCAGATCCTTGCATTTCTGAGAAGAACTAAATCTGTCAAAGTTACTCATCACATTACTGTGTAGAGTGTTCTCCTGGTTCTCCTCACTTCACTCAGCATCAGTCCATACAAATCTTTCCAGGTTTTTCTGAAGTCTGCCTGCTCATCATTTCTGACAGCACAATAGTATTCCATTATATTCATATACCACAACTTGTTCGGTCATTCCCCACTTGATGGGCATCCTCTCAGTTTCCAATTCTTTGCCACCACAGAAAGCTGCTATAAATATTTTGGACATGTGGGTCCTTTCCCCATTTTTGTGATCTCTTTGTAGTTGCATATATTTTTAGGAAGAAATCTGTTAATGCTGTCTTGTTACTTCAAAAAACCTAACCTGTTCCACTGATCTAGCACTCTATTTCTTAGCCAGTACCAAGTACTTTTGATGATTGCTGCTTTATAATACAATTTAAGATCTGGTATGGCTAGTCCACCTTCCCTAACATTTCTTTTCATTACCCGTGGTATTCTGCACCTTTTATTCTTCCAGATGAATTTTGTTATTATTTTTTCTAGCTACATGAAATAATATTTTGTAGTTTGGTTGGTATGGCACTGAATAAATAAATTAACTTAGAATTGCTGTTTTTATTATATTAGCTTGGTCTACCCATGAACGTGATGTTTTTCTAATTATTTAGATCTGACTATTTGTGTGAAAAATGTTTTGTAATTGTGTTCATATAGTTCCTGGTTTTCTTTTGGCAGGTAGACTCCCAAGTATTTTATGTTGTCTACGGTAATTTAAAATGGAATTTCTCTTTCTATCTCTTGCTGTTGGGCTTTGTTGGTAATATATAGAAATGGCAATGATTTATGGGGGTTTATTTTATAGCCTGCAACTTTGCTAAAGTTGTTTATTACTTCAAGTACTTTTTTACTTGATTCTCTAAGTATATTATATCATCTGCAAAGAGTGATAACTTTGTTTCTTCTTTGCGTATTCTAATTCCTTCAATTTCTTTTTCCTCTCTTATTGCTAAAGCTAACATTTCTAGTACCATATTAAATAACAGTGGTGATAGTGGACATCCTTGTTTCACCCCTGGTCTTATTGGAAATGCTTCTAGCTTATCCCCATTACATATAATGCTTGCTGATGGTTTTAGGTGGGTGCTGCATATCATTTTAAAGAAGACTCCATTTAAAGAACTGGTATTTCTAAGAGTAAGGCAAAACCCAGAAAGTGGGGTAGGGGAGTGGGCAGCAGCTTGTGGCAAGATCTACAGCAACAATATAGAAACTAGAAGAGGTCATCCAAAATAGATTCCTTGGAAGTTTTAATACCATGAATATTAGAGATAATGAAGAAGGAATAAATAAACATAAGAGTCGTGACTTAAAGGATAAAAGTCTAGAGGAGACAAAAAAAGAAGAGAAGTCATGAGGAGGGGAAAAATCCTTTTCACGAAAAGGCACAAATGAAAATTTTAAACTATCAAGAAAAAGGGAGGAGATGAAAGGGGAGGTTCACATGATTACATGATAGAAAAAAGGTGAAAGAAAAATGCACTAACTAGGAAAATGCCTAAAGTAGGGAAAGAGATGACAAACGGGTTGAAAATGAGGGGTTTATGGAAATCACATTGCAACAAAAAGTGAGATTCAAAAAAAGTCCTTTTGCGTTAACTTGCAGTTGATATGTATTGCAATGGATGTGGCAAAGTGCGGAAATGGGTGTGTGTTAGGCGATTGAGACAAGTCATCCCATGAAACTGGCACATAAAATAATAGCTCATAATTTTATGGCCCCTTAAAATTTGCAAAGTATTTTCTCACTTTTATTTTTTGATGTAAGTATATGAATGGGAAAATGTGATAAGAAATGGAAATACAGATTTGAATTTTAAGTCTGAGCACTTTGGTTTGAATCCTAACTCTGTTGCTTAGGATCTACTTTCAAGACATGAACACAACACTGAAAACCTCCCTGGGTCTTTTCTTATTTGTAAAATTGGGGGTTGGGTTACCTGAACTTTGTTCCTTTCAGCTCTATATTTTTTGATTCTGTGATTAGAATAACATCAAGTAAACCTATGGATTAAAAATTGTGAATTTTCTGTAGTCTTAACTTTAAACATAGTAAGTTGGAATGTTCATCTGCCAATAGCTCCACTCCTCTCTCTGTAGGGTGAAAGTATGGTAAAATACTTAGGATTTTCCTTGTGGTTTAGAGGCCTTTTCTCATCTTCATTGTACATGCCCAATCATCCAGAAGTCTCTATTGTCACTTAATGTGAGTGTAGACTTTTGCAGGTTGCTCACATTTTTATATATTTAATGCATATTTGTTCATTTTTTTCTCTGTAATATTTCAGTTATGGTAAAATTGTCATTCAGTAATTCTACTCTCCTTGAAATCATATGGAGTGATGTACATAATTGAGTGTTGAATTTGGACTTAAAGAGTCATAGGATTTAAAGTTGTAAGCGATCTAACCCTTGTAAGAAAAAGAATCCCTACTATGTAGTGCATCTAATGAATTGTCATCCAGCCTCTGCTTAAAGATATTCAATTAGGGGAACTAACCACCTCTAAAGACTTTCTCATTCTACTTTTGGCTGTCTCGGATTGTTAGGAAGTCTTTCTTGACAGGCCTAAAATTTCCTCTTTACAACTTCCACCCATTGTTTCCAGTTCTTCCCTCTGGGGTCAAACAGTCACATTTTCCACATCACAACTCTTCCAATACTGAAGACAGCTGTTCTCTCCCTCGTGAATCTTGTAGTCCCCAGGCTGAACATCTCCAGTTTCTTCAACTGACATTCATATGGCATGGAATCAAGGGCCTTCACCACCCTGGTTGTTTTACTTTGTAAGTCCTCCAGCTCATCAGTGTGCTTGTTAAACTATGGAACCCCTGATTGAGCACAATACTTCTGATATAATCTGACTAGGGAGTCTCACCTCTTTACATCTGGGTGCTATGTTTCAAAATCTAAAATAGAAGAATGATGTTCCTGGTGGGAGGGAGAAGGAAGGGGAAGGGAAGAAGCTCTAGGTAGCAATGAATAGAAAAGCTTCTGCAAAGTCCCTTTGAAGCCCAGGGCCTAAGCCCAGGCTGAGATGCTATTTGTAAAAGCAGACATTCAGAACTTTGAATGTCAAAGTGGAGTGGTTCTATGTGAATAACAGTGTAGCACAGAGATAGCCATCATAATGTAACTCTGAGCTTACGTGGACTGGATTATGGGAGTTGACATCAGAAGAATAATTATCTCTTTAGCTTATAGCCCCTACCTTGAGCTTCTCCAGGAAAATCTAGTATATTCAGGATATGTGGATAAAAATATTCTTAACTCCAATGTGTTTTACCCCATTGAAAATGCAGGAGACCTGAAGGACTCAAAAGAACCCATAAATAGAAACAGAATCATAATCATGTAAAAAAGCACTCAGTAATCCGTTAGCTTCCTCTGGAAAGGGAACTGAATATGAGATTGCCAGTAGGGCTACACCCTGACATTCTGATGAATTCCCACAGGGTAATAGACAGTCCCTTTCAAACTAACAGAAAACACTCTGTAGTTTAGATTTCCCCTGAAAATTAAACATTTTGGGGTACTGCTGAGCAAGCAATTACATTCTCATTATAGGGTCACTGTATTGTCTGAGGAACTGATTGACTTTCCTCTCCAAGTTATGCTGCCTAGGAAATTATATTTACTTCCCCTTTCTTTCCTTAAGGAGTGTTCTGAATCAAGAAATCTTCTCTCTATAGAAGGTGTAATCCCCAACCTCTTGAAATTGTGATTACCTATGAAGTAACTTGACAGCTCCCAAAGTTCATATTGTAAAAGTAATAAACTTATTTTTGCTTAATTAATTTGATGAATTAATGCTCTAAAGCCAAGGAGAATACTACATTAGATTTCTTTTAACATTTTTTATTTTTTAGATTTATAGTAGCTTTCCTCTGCTCTTTTAAAAATTATTTATTAATGCCTTTTGTTTTTGTATTGATCATTACCAGATATACCTTTCCCCTTTGGGGAGGGGAAATGTAAGCAAAACCAGTTGACGAGCATATACAGCATTCCACACCCAGAGGCCTTCCATCTCTCCAAAGAAAGGAAGATGGTGCATTTCTAATGGTGCATTATACTTAAACAGAATTGAGTTTTATTTTCATCTTCTTTTCATGTATGTTAACATAGTCATTATGTATATTGTTTTCCTGGTTCTCCTTTACTCCCTATCAAGTCATATAAGACATCTCATATTTTTCTGAATTCTTCGTATTTGTGTTTTCCTATAACACTCCTTTAATTTTATGTATGATAATTTAACCATTCCCCAATCGATGGCACCTACCTTGTTTCTGGTTCTTTGATAGCACAAAAAGTACTGATATGAATGTGAAAAATACTTAATTTAGTACTTAAATGTGATTTCATCAGTGTTTATATTTCTTTCTACTTTATTCTTGGCTGTAGATAGCCTAAATAATTCACTTGGTGGCTAACTTTTACTAATGAGGAATTTCTTCAAACTTAAGCTAGACTGGTCTTTGGAAACAGCCATAGGTCATCACTGGGCCCACATTTGTCCCTGAACCCATATATTTGAAGATTTTCCAACTTGTTACAAGACCTCTGCCAGAACTTGCTCCACTGGCATAACTTCCTGAAATCTGCCTCCATTGTGTGTTAATACATTGGCAGAGAATTAGTGAATGATTAAGAAAATTTTGGAAATAAATATTTAAATTAGAAAGATTTTGTAGCCACTAAATAAATCTAAGATGGCAAACTTCATATCTAATATACCGATAATAGTCTGAGGTCTTTTGTTTGTTTAATTAGATATTCTGGTTCACAGTGTTATTACTTACTGTTCTCTGTATGTGGCATTCAATCTCATGTCTCCTCTTTCTTTATATAGACTGCCTCCCATGCCTTGACTACATTGCTTCCTCCCTAGCTTTCTTCAAGGTTCAGTTCAGCCTTTGAATATATTTTGCATTTACTTAGCTATGTACAAGTTTTTTCCTCCGGTAGAATATAAGCCTGGTGAAGGTATGAGCTGTTTTGGTCTTGATTTTGTGTCCCTGCTGCCTAGCATGTTCATAATATAATAGAACTTAATAAATGCTTATTGAATGATTATCAGGTGTTATGGTTTGTCAGTTGAAATTATTCATCAAAATTATTTCATACTGGAACTTATGGAATACAATTGAATCAACTGTGATTTCAGAGGTACTTCAGGATCTTTTAATTCCTTGGAATAACTATAAAAGTAGTGATTGGCAGATAGTGGGTGTGTGGAAAATGCTGGTTAATAATGTTCTAGAAGATAAACCAGGCTACATTGTATTTTGTATGTAGCATTTTTGTTTTCATGAGAAGGGACTGTCTGCTTATGTGTTTTTTTTCCTTTTTCTTTTTTAGAATATGGTTTCTAGTTTTCGGGTTTCTGAGCTACAAGTATTGTTAGGCTTTGCTGGACGTAATAAAAGTGGACGCAAGCATGACCTCCTGATGAGGGCTTTGCATTTATTGAAGAGTGGCTGTAGCCCAGCAGTTCAGATTAAAATCAGAGAACTTTATAGACGGCGTTACCCGCGGACAATTGAAGGTCTTTCTGATTTGTCCTCGATAAAACCTTCAGTTTTCAATTTGGACAGTAGTTCATCACCTGTGGAACCCGACTTGACTGTTGCTGGAATCCACTCATTGCCTTCTACTTCGGTCACACCTCAGTCTCCTTCCTCTCCTGTTGGTTCAGTGCTTCTCCAAGATACTAAGCCTTCATTTGAGATGCAGCAGCCATCTCCCCCAATTCCTCCAGTCCACCCTGATGTTCAACTGAAAAGCCTTCCCTTCTATGATGTTCTTGATGTTCTTATCAAACCTACAAGTTTAGGTAAGTGTTATTTCTTTTGGTCAGAAATTAAATAGAATAAATTGTCAGCTGTTTGTTAAGTGGGTTAGTGTTCCTGCACAAGTGAGTTACATTAAATGATTAATGTAGGTTACTTGTAGCTTTTTACCTTAATGTTCATTTTATTATGCTGCCATCACATTCCAACCTGAGTTTTATTTGTATAATGTCAAATTTTGCCAACCTTTTGCAAAAACCTTTGGTTTTGCTTTTTTTTTTCTTCCCACCATGACCCAGAAACCCATTCAGTTGTACAGATAAAAATCATATTGAATTAACCATAGCTTAGTTTGGAAGACATTTGTCTAGAATGTGGTGGTCAACTTTTTCTAAGTAATATTTTTTTAATAGGTGTTTGACAAAAAGATGGTTTTTGTTTCTGAAGAATGTTGCCTGTTTGTTTTTAAGTTTTTTGGTCTAGCCTATAGCAGTTAACATTGGCTGTAGTTTTGGTGTCCCTGCCTTACAGTGATCACCGTGAGTATGACTCAAGAAGAGTATAAGATCAATTAGGAGGTAGATAGGGTAGGATCAGGAGCACTCCAGACCTAGAGTCTCCTGAGAAATAAGACAGAAGGTCCAGGGAAAAGATGAATGTGTTCTTGGAATGCCCTTCATTTTCCAATGAGGAGTGATTATGAAAGAAGTGTGAAGGGAAAGGTAGGGGAAGACTATGCTTCTTCATGCCTACTGTAAGAGTAGTATTTTCTTTATCTTTTTCTTAAAGAGGATAGTTACAAAAGTAAGCATGTTATGTAATGAAATGGCATCACTTAGGATCTTAGGATTTTAGAGTAGGCCTCATGATTTTACCTTATAGAATTATTAAAATAGCCCATTACATATCACTTTTCAGTGACATAAGCATGGATATTTATGACTTGGCCAAAAAATGCATACAAACAATAAAGCACCATAAAAGTACACGATATTTGTTGGAGAAAGCTTTGTAATGGATGGAAGGTTTTTGAGCAAGCCCTTGAAAGATGACTAGGATTTGGATATGTTTAAGGGAAAGGAGATCACATTTTATATATAGAAAACAACATGAGTATAGCCCTAGAGACAGAAATGAAGATGGTTTTATCTCCAAGCAATAAGATTGCCCTGACCAGAGAGGAGCATTGAGTTTTTAGCAGTTAGTAGAAATATCTCTTGACTTATTTTTAAAAGTCAGGATTGTAAATCTTATTCAGTTTTGAACTGCTTGAGTTTCCTTATATTTCAAAAATTAAATAAATAAGTCATTCCCCTCTATAAATAGTCATATATTTGTGTGAATTGGCATTTTCAAGATAAACAGGAACAAAAGCTGTATTATTATGGCATTAAGTGCAAAAATGGCATAAGGCTACCACTCTTCCTTGTTGTTTACAATTTATTAGCAAAAAAAAAAACGTTCTTATTTATAATGTTGTTAGATTCAGAATAAAAGTAATTAGAAAGTAAAGTTTTTAAGAAATTTGTGTTTTTGGTACAATTAGTAATAGACACTTAAAATAATTTTAAAAGATTTTACTGTTAGAATTCTGTTCGAAGTTTTGTTTAAATTTTGACTTACAAAATCTGAGAACTATTGAAGTAGAAATTAGGTATATAAACTTAAGTATTATATGGTTCCACTAAGTTTTAATTATCTTCCATAGCTTAAGCATTCGTTTCTATAAGAATGACTTCTAAATCCCTCTCCAGCTTGAACTGCCTAGACTCTAGATCTATATACACTACAAAGAAAGATAAAAAAAAAAATCAGTCTGGTAAAAGCAAACCAACATGCCAATGAATGCTACATCCATGGTCCCACACTTCTCCAAAGAAAAGAACTGTCTTCTAATACTTGGATTTCTTATTGGCTCTTAAAATTTAATAATAGTCAATTCACTTCCTTTCAACAAATTATTAAAAGTTCTATAGGATGAACTCTACCCCAAACCTACTTCACTTTATTATTGTTTTTATAAATGGTACCATCCTTCAAATGGTAACTCATGTTCGAAACCTTGTATTAACATTTGCTGTTATCTGTCTTAATACCTGAACCAGAAGAAATTGAGAGTACTCTGTGTGTGTGTGTGTGTGTGTGTGTGTGTGTGTGTGTGTGTGCATCTCAGTACCTCAGGGTAGATTTTTTTTTTAAACCTGTATTATAGTTCTCATTGTAATGTGAAGTTTCCACTAGTGTTTGAACCACAGACAACCATAATGATTGCTTCTGTTCCTATGTAACTTTAAGGTTTTTAAAGTGCCTTTATGTGATTATTGCATTTTTCAGTCATCCATCAAGTATTATTAAGTTTCTACTCCTAGAATTGTGGTAGGTTTTGGGAAAGGGAGTAAACACTTTGTAATCTAGTATAGGACAGACAGTAATATGAATTAGAATATGTTTTAAGTGCATAGGAAGAATAATGAGTATTTGACTCAAATGACATTGTTGGGAGGGAGGGCGCTGTCATAAATACATTTCTGGTGATTTTATGTAGTATGGCAGTAGACAGAGATTGGGGTATGGGCAGTATGTGAAAATTGTATTCTAAAAGTAGGAGATAGTACATGGGGGCTGGAAATTACAGGATGTGTTTTCGAGGAGGAATCCAGTATGGGCTAGATTGTAGTGTAGGCAAGGGAAGGTAATAAAAGATGAAGCTGAAAAGGCAGGATGGAGCCCTTCTTTTGGGCCTTGAAGAATACTGAAGAGTTTGGACTTATATTTTAGAAGCCATCAAAGATTTTAATAGGAGGATAGTGACATCATCAGACTTGTTAATAGGATTATGTTCTATGGTTTGTAGGATGAATTGTAGTATAGTAGCAATAACTCATGTCAGCCTTAGTATGTTAATTTATTATTCCATAACTGACTGATTTTCAGAGGTTAAGCAAATTATCCTGTCATACCACCAGTAAATGGTAGAATAGTATAGGTGTACTGAGTCTTTAGTTCATTATTCTTCTGCATTACAGGAAGGATGCTGACTAATGCCTAGCTTAATAAATGTGTGAGCTATATTTTGAAGATTTCTGTGCTAGTAAGTAAATTAGTTTCTGTGCCTTTCCTGAGAGAATAGTTTTCTGTGAGGGTAACAAAAAGAATGATTTAACAGAACAATAGCCATTATTGGGCTATTAAATCTACCTCATGATTTTGAATAACGCGCAGGTGGTTAGTGAAGAGGAAAATTGTTGAGTTAACTATTGAAGAAATTTTTTTAGCTTTTTTCACTGGAGAAAAACATTTGTATGGTGTAATGAATAGAGTAAAAGAGTTGGAGACAGGAAGACATAGGTTTGAATTCGGCCTCAGACACTAGCTGTATGAGCCTGTGCAAGGTACTTCACCTTGCTGGCCTCAGTTTCCTTGTATGTAAAATTAAGGGATTGGATTTAGTAACCTAAGACCCCTTCCACTTATAAATCTATGATTCTGTGAATATATGGTACTACTTTGACTGCAGCTCCAAGGTTAATGGAATCATTTTGAATCTGGTTGCTGTAAGGAAATGATATATTTTTTATTTTAGGTTTTAGGTTTTATTGTTGCCTTTTGTGTTACACCATGGTCATTTTCCCTTCCCCCCCCTTGCATTGAACCCTTCCTTGTAACAAGGAGAAATATTTGGCAAAGCCAGCTGACTGAGATTTTCTGTACCATATTTCAAATCATAGTCTCTCTTTCCCTCTCTACTGAGAGGAAGAAGTTGCCTTATTAAGCTCTCTCCAGGACTGATATTATTAGAATAATTCACCAAAATTTCTACAGCTACGAGGAAATATATCGAGGGGAAAAAAGGGCATCTGTTCAAACTTCTGAGGGTTTCTTTAGAAAGAAAATTTAACCATGATTATCATTCTTCAAAATTCCTTCCTAATTTTAAGAAGGCAAATATTGTTAATTATATGTTGTATGTTTATTTATGGATAACATTTGTTTTAGGTCAAGTTTACCATATAATTGCTGTGCATTATTTAATGTTTTGTATATGAGGGTAGATCTGGACCTGAAATTTCACTAGGAGAACTCCTGGGTTAGGAAACTCCCTGTACTAAAGCAGATCGGCACCTTCACCAGTATGTGTTATATGTGTTGAGGTAAAACTTGAACCCAAGTCTTCCAGACACAGATGAGGAAACTGAGGCAGCCCATAATTGACAGGAGGAGAGGAAATAACCGAGAAGTTACTTTTTTTGCGGAGAGGGGTGGATAGAAATTTCTATTTTTTAAAGGAGCAAGGTAATGAATACCACCTGATGATTTAACTCGAGGATCATCTCTCTTAGAGTTCTTTTTTGACCTGTGTTCTGTCTGCTTAAGGGCACTTTTGCCAATAATGGTACTTAGATCCAGAATTCAGTTCCCTGTATTATTAATATGTGTTCTGTAGAACTTGTTATAAGTATATCTTCTTTATTACTTTTAAATACTATAAGAGTTTACAGTAGTATTCTTGGGATTAAAAAACAATCTTGGTCATATCTGTGTTTGAATGATGATGAATGCTTGTTTTCAAGAATGTAACTCCCACTTACAATATTTTACCTTTGGGAAAATAGGACCTATTTTATGATAGTTTCCCTCTATGGAGAAACGTAGAGACTTAAATAGACCTTAAAGGCCATTGATCCAAGCCCCTCATTTTACAAAAGAAACTGAGGCGCAGAGCAATGAAGTGATTTGTCCAGGGTTATGCAGCTAGTTTTCTGTGGTATTTCAACCTAGGTCTTCTGGCTGAATGATTTGGTAGGATGAAGTTTGGTTCATGATTGCAAAGTACGTATTCCTGATGTCTGTTTTACTGTACTCATGTATGTTGGGTACAGAAGTAGTCATCATGTGCTGCTCTACCATATAGTTTTCCCTTCCTTGGCTCTATCATAGGACTAGAGAGAGTGGGGATGGGGGTGGGGTTTGGGGAGGGAAGGGAACATTTATAAGTACCTGTTGTGTGCCATACGCTGCTGAACACTTCACAGATACTATCTCATTTGATCCTCACAACAACCTTGGGAGAGGTAGGTGCTTTTCTTTTCTTTCTTTCTTTTTTTTTTTAGGCAGTTGGGGTTAAGTGACTTGCCCAGGGACACACAGCTAGTAAGTGTCAAGTGCTTAGTCTGAGGTCGGATTTGAACTCGGGTCCTCCTGACTTCAGAGCCGGTGCTCTATCCACTGTGCCACCTAGCTACCCCTAGGTGCTTTTATTATACCCATTTTACGTTTGAAGAAACTGAGACTGACAAGGTTAAGTGACTTGCCCGAGGTTCACACAGTAAAAGTCAGAGACCAAATCTGAACTTGGGTCTTACTGACTGCAGTCCCAGTGTTTTGTCCACTGTGCTATCTAGCTGCAGAGCAGCATTTTGTTTTTGCAATCTTTGGGTCCTTTGTAGCGTCTGTATTGAGAATTTTCTCTTTTTATTAGCTGAAATAAAATGCTTCTTTGGAAGCAGTTCTTGGAATCCTAAAACAGACTCCAAGTCTTCAGTAATATCCATGGCTTTATCAAAAAGTATAGCATCTCTGATCAATCTTTCACTTTTGACATTGAAATAATAGTTCAGGTCTTGCTACTGGTTTGTTGTACATTTTAATAACTACGTAATGGGATTCAGGGGGGGTTTATCTTTCAATTTTTTTTCCCAGCAAAATACAATTGAATATAAGGCACCAGCGAAATCTCCTAATGAATAGAATTCTTATATATGAGATCGTTTGTTTCCTGCCAGCTTTGTTGTATGATAACATGGCAATTTTCATTAGATGACACTATAGTTAGAGATGAAATATTATTACCTTGAAGGAGTCTATATTATGGATATTGTAATTGTACTTTGTTCTGTTCTTTAAAGATGAGGAATAACTGAATGCTAAATTTCTTGCAAACACTTTTTCAAAGACTTCCACCTTTATTTTCCCGCCATAAGTTGCATTCGTTCTGGCCACTTCTTTATTAGTGTGTTTCAGTAATAAATAATCTAAGAATTTTGTAGGTACTACACTGTCTGGCTATTATTGGCTTTTATATTCTCAGAATTTTATTGAAAGGTCGTCTTTCATTGTATTTTTTTCTCTCCAGTTCAGAGCAGTATTCAGAGATTTCAAGAGAAGTTTTTTATTTTTGCATTGACACCTCAACAAGTAAGAGAAATATGCATTTCCAGGTAAGAGGAGGGTTTGAAATATGTTTCAGTGGGTGTGGGGCTCTTTTCTCTTTAGAGATAGCATACTAAAATTCCCTTATTGTTAGCCAGATGACTAGTTTATATATGTTTGTAAATAAATTTGGAGGTGTTGGTACACAGAAGAATTTCTTTTTTATGCCCAAGACCCAATAAATAAAACGCTGTGATTTTGTGTTATTATTATTATTATGATGATGATGCCAGTGATTTCAGTGACCTGGTTAATAGAAATATAATAAAGAGAAAATTTGAGAGATTAACAGAAATTGCCCAAAGAGTAAGTAGGAAACAAACTTGAAAGTAACTGATCATTACAAAAATAGTAGGTGCTTAAAGTAGAAACAGCTTTTTAAATAGTAAGTAAAATTAAATGGATATAAAAAGTGAGCAAGGGAAATCTGGAGAATATACTGTTAGGTTGTTTTTTTAAATTATCAATGTCACTGATGTTGCGTTATAACATTCATAGAGATTCACATAGATTGTAGCCTTTTTAAAGACTTAGAATGAGAAAAGTAAGTTACTCAAAGGTTAAATGACTTTCCTGTGATTACAAATACAGAAGTAGTTTCATAGCACAGATATAAAAAAATTTGTTTCTTTGCTAGATATTAAAATGAATTTTCTAATATTAAAACTTTTTTAAAAAATATTTATAACTAGAAGGAAAAAACAAAAGTTTTTAAAGAGTTTAGTATAGAGTATCTATAATAATATACATATAATTATAATATAAATATATATATTATATATAACTATGTATTATATATATTGTATCTAAGTATTTTTTCCCCCTCTACTCCAGATGTTTTCAGCATCCACATTACTTCTAAATATTGTCCAAATTCCACAAAGAATTTAATTTTCTACCTGTTGAAGATAGGGGGCTCAATAAAAGCTAATGAAATGGTGCCTATGGCTAGCTTGTCTCTTGATGGATTGCATCTGGTAGTGTTATGATAGCATTTGACTCTTTACTAGCTATAAGACATTAAAATTAATTTTCATTATTGAAAAACCTTTCAATTTCATAGAATAAGGAAAATGATACATTGGGTGTTAACAGAATTTTACATTATAGGATCATTGATCTAGAACTCGAAGGGACTCAGTTCCCTGTCTAACCTATTCATTTTACAGATAAGGACACTGAGGCCTAGGGAGGTTAAATGATTTAGCATTTTGAGTTTTCCATCACAGTTAATATAATCCTGGTATCAGTCTGGTAGTTCATATTGAAGTATCCCCCTTCCATCTGTGTGTCTCCTCCACTCTTCTTCCCATTAGAAAACTCTGTAGTAGGTTTTAAATTTTAACAAAATAAATAAAAAAGTAATGCAACATAGATAATTTGTGGAGACCTCATGTATATTTTTACATAAAAAGTTAACTAAGAATATAAACTCTCATATGACAGATGTCAAATAAGGACTGTCAATATTAAGTGGGCTGGGTTTTCAGTGGAGGTGGAGATCGCTATGACTTGTGACGGATTGGAAAGCTTTCACAGAGGGTATTATTTTACTTGGGCTTTAAAGCAAAATACTATTTAAGCAGAAATAAAGCTGCTAAGCATCCTCAGAAGGTGAAACTGAGTGTAGGTTTTGAGCATGTGTTTTTCAAGGATTGTAGACCATTCATGTAAAGGGGAACAATGGGAGAAATTAAGACCAGAGTGTGAAGAGCTCTGAATGCCTGACGTAATAGGATCAAACCTCCTTGAGGGCCGTGACTGTTTTGTCTTTGTCTTTGTATTTGTATTCCTATTCTCATTGCTGATTTAATGCCAAGCTCTTAATAGATGCTTGATTAAAGCTTGTTAATTTGAAATTTGGATTTTGTTCCGTGTCATTGAAGATTTCTGAGTAGTGTTTTGGAATAATTGTTCTAGCTGTTTCTCCCCTAAAGTCCTATTTCATTGATCCATCTTGATATGGATCAGTGCCATACCAGTTCAGTGCAAGCTGAACAACACAGCAATGGGACTGGGTGTTTGTTATCTGAGGACCTGCTTAATTTGGTAAGGCTCATCCCCAGAAGGTTGTTCACAATCAATAAATATTTTGGCTGCAGCTACTTGTGAAGATTGCTTGCTAAAGCATTTAAGTTTGGTGACAGGACCTCCTACCACAGTAAAGTTACTGGTGTATAGGAGTAATCTGGCCATCATGATTAATAAAAGGAAGGAGAAGCCAGAGGCAGGGAATTGTGTAGAGACTGTTAAATTAATCTGGGTGATAGCTTATTCTTCAAAATAAATGACAAAAAAGCTTAACCCTTAAAAAATCCTTACTTCACATTCCCCAAGTGACTTTCCATTTTGTTTACACCAGCCCAACAAAATCTTCATCATTCAAAGGTTTATAATATTTGGGTACTTTAACTTTTCTTTTCTTTTCTTTTTCTTTTCTTTCTTTTTTTTTTTTTTTTTGCATTCTTGCAAGCCATTTCATTTCTGCTTAGCACATCCCAGAGCTAGGACAAGAGGATGAACCTAAAATCAGTTCACTTGGCTACCCTGATAGCAGCTTTGGTCAGGGAAAGAGATTCAGGCTAATGGCTAAAAAGAAGTATTTGTATTATCTACAAATTTTATTTCTATCCATTTATCAATAGGGCCTCTCCTTGGAGAATTGACATTACTATTTGCCTCAAAAAAAAAAAAGATACACGTTTGACATCTTACCTTTATATTTTTTTACCATAGGGAAATTTTAAAAGGGTAGAAGTAAGATGGTTATTCTAAAGGACACATTTTTGAGGCAACTCCCCTGAATTTCTAAGTTTAATTTTTTTGGATTTGCTGGGTTGCCTTCCACAGGTATTTATTTAGCATGACTTGCTTGTGACAATCAGTGCCAAGTATAGTTTACCACTAAAATTAGTGTTAGACTAGATAATCTGTAAAAATCCTTTTAGCTCTAACATTCTGTGATTATGTGAAAGGAAACAGACTAGTAGTAGGTACCCTACTTGCAGTATTATTGTAAAGATTTGGGAAGTCAATATTTACTTTACCTAGAGTATGGCTGGTGGGAATTTTCCAAGGGATTCATTGGACATATCTATTTAATGGTGCAAAAGGATAGGACAGATTAATTTGCAGATCAACTTGATAGTTTTAGGTACTTTGCATATGCAAAATAAGGTGCCTCCCTCCCCACTCTGAAGCTAAGATAAAACATTTCTTATTCATGGCCTTAGAAAATTCAAAAACAAACCTATGTTTATTGTAAAGTATGACAAAATCAGGGTATAATTTCGAAAAGCACTATCCAAGCATCGAAAGAAGTAAGATTTCTTTTTCTTTTTTTTCAATTAGCCCTTGGGCCCTGGGCTTTTCCAAAAGTCTTGCTTCCTAAGTTTAGCAGGATTTCTTTTTCCTCTCCTCTTTAATTCAATGCACAGTTGTTTTAGGTTCACAATTACATTTTACTTTAATGTGAGGGAATTTGGGGGTGTAGACTCTACAGCTGAGAGAATATCATAAGTGATTCTTCTCTTCACGTTCCCCAGTTTTGTTCAGGTCAAGAACCTAACACTTCCTTCCTAGGCTTTTCGTGTCATGATTCTCATTTAGTCTTCAATTCCTTCCCCTACAGTCTGATCCTTGGGTTTAGGGTGCTTCTGGCTAATCTACCCAGCTTTTACCTTTAAGTCCCAGAACTGGCTGTAGTCTTGAGCTTCCCTTTCATCTTGGAACAGTAAGGTTCTTAATTTTAGGATTGTGCCTTCAGTATAACCCTACTTGACTTTTGGTCTAGTTTAATGTTCCCCAAGACTCTTATCAAAGTCAACTTTTGTATCTTTGATCTCTGCCTGAGCAGTCTTGGTGTCTTTATGGGTTGTGTTACAGGGTCTCTAGAGGTCTTGTTACTTAGGACCAGCTATATATCCTCTCATCTTCGGTCTGTTCCCCTTATATGCTCATATGCCTTTATTTTTCTAACAGGCACTCTTTAGCTCTTCTCAACTCTTCCCCTCATCATTGTAGAACCACCTGACCAAGATAAGGGTCTGTCTTCTTCCGGTCTGATTCATTTTTTCACACTTCTCATTCAGGAATTTATAGTCATTTGGATCTTAAAGGTAATCTTCTTCCCCAGGGAAACTTCTAAGACTTCAATTTGTGACCACTGAAAATATGTAAGACTTACATGTATATTTTTAACACAGAATCCTTGAGACCCTGGTGTACGAAGTGTCATAATCTCTTCTTATTCAGTAGAAAATTTTTGCTACATAAGGGCAAATGGTGAGATTTTCCATAGCCTATATTTTATTTTTGGTAAGTTTTTTAAGTGTATTTTCAAATTAAGCAACTATTTATTTATTACTATCAGTATAGCCAAATATGAGGGGCTTTTATACTTCTAATTATTAATCCAGTGTTGCAGGATAAGCAGAACAATTCACATGCAATCCTATTTAAATCTTTCTTTGATTATAGTTGAATACTTACCTCTGTCTAAGCAAGAAGTCTTTCCCTCTTTTTTTTTTTTAATTGTTAAATCGTGGATCCCTTTGGCAGTCTGGTGAAGCTTATGATCCTTTCTCAGAATATTATTTTTAAATGTATAACAAAATCGTCATCTTAACAGAGGAAACCAATTATATTGAAATTGTTGTGAGTTGGTTTTTGTTGTTGTTGTTTCTAAAGTAATTCATGGACCCCAGTTTAAGAACTCACTGGTCTAAGATATCATCAGCTTCTTAGGACTGTTGTGGCAAGAAGCAAATAAATGACTTCACTTTGTAAATTAAAGTAGTTTGAGAGACTTTCTTGAAGTCTCAGCTAAAATCTCACTTTTGCAAGAAACTGTCCTCCGCCTTCTTTAGTGCCTTCCTTCTGAAATTATTTCCAGTTTTATCTTGTGTATAGTTTGTCTTTACATAGTTCTTTGCATAGTGTCTCCTTCCCACATTACATTGTAAGCTCCTTGAAAACTGGAACTTTGTGCCTTTTTTTGTATCCCCAGGGCTTAGCATGGTATATGGCAGGCATTAACCATTTAATAAATGCTTCTGGATTTGACTTATATGAATAGAAATAGAAATAAAATTCCCTGAGTATTAACTAATAGAAAGTTCTCCAAGTATTAAAAAAATTTTTTTTTTTTTTTACAAAAATATATATATTTTTTTGGCTAGGCAGTGGGTTAAGTGACTTGCCCAAGGTCACATAGCTAGTCAGTGTCAAGTGTCTGAGGCTGGATTTGAACTCAGGTCTTCCAGACTTCAGGGCCAGTGCTCTGCCCACTGTGCCACCTAGCTGCCCTGACAAAAAATATTTTATAAAACTCTTGGTTTTATTATTGTTAAGGATATATTGTTAAGGATCTTGTTATTTCATTACTACTACTTCCTTGATTATGTATGTGCCATGTATAGCGAGTTGATGACAGCTGGGCTTTTTGCCCTGGTTCATTTTCAGTATTTTATTTAACACCTAGTCTGTGCTCAGGAGCATACTGCTAGATAAAATTGAAATATATGACTTGTCTTGCCCTTAGAATTCCCATTATTGTTGGGAGAACAAGAATTAATACACTACACAGATAAAAACTAGAGATTAACAGATCATGCAAATATAGATGATACTTTTTCCTAAAATCAGATTTTTCTAAATCTCAGTACTTAAAATTATTATTTTGGGATACTTGTGTGCCTTTTTCCTTTCAAATAGGTTTCTTTGTCTGTCCCTAGAGAGGTGATCTATATTTCAGTCAGTGTGGCATTTTATTTTTACAGTATTTAGAAATAAATAATATTATCTTATGCTATCCTACATCATTTATATGTGAATTTTTTTCCCCAGAGTCTTTTATGAGCACATTCTTATCTATGGATGGATATCCATATGTGACATTTACTTCCAGACATAATAAAGGTCGTAAGGTCTTGTATGTATGACTTACACTTTACTGTATAAAGAACTTCACTGTATAAAATAACTTCACTGTATAAAGTATAAAGAACAGACGATGGTATGAGTGGTTAGGAAAGGAGGATAATCAGTGTTGGCTCTAGATGAGTATTGAAGAATAGGAAATATTTGGATAATCATATCATCATGCATTATTGTCAGGAGAAATAGTTTGTGTAAAAGTATGAAGGTAGGAACAATTATGAGTTATTTGGGGAGTATTAAGAAGACTCACTTAAATGGATTGGAATACTTAAGATTTCTGAGCAGAAGATTACTTAACATTTTTTCCATGTTGGTAAAGAGGATCCAGTAGAGTTGACGGTAGCTGTGGTAATGGCCCAGGAATTCATTATTATTCATGATTATCTAGGGCTGCATCAGGCTTCCATCTAGAAACTACATTACTTGGCCACTTAGTTTTAATATAAGATGAAGCAACTGGGCCATCATCCTTAGGACATTTGCTTTTGACTTGGATTTTCCAAGAATGGTGATCGATTTGTTTTGATTAATCCACATTGTCATGTACAGTTGTCTGTGAACCAACAACACACTTTTTTGGTGTTAACAATGCATTCTGTGGCAATAGAGCAAATGGGTATTTCGGAAATGCTAAATAAGAGATTTTTATGAAACCAAGGGGTTTCCTTGAATATTGATCACTATTAAATGTCCTTGAGTGTCCACTGCTGTAATTAAAATGTCTTTCAAATTTCCAAGTAAATGAAGCTGTTTTGATTATAGTGGATTGGTTATAGATTATTTGGCTAATGAGGCTGTGAGAGAGAATGAAAATGTCATTGGAGGAATATGCTGTTTGTTAAAAGTTTTTAATATAAGAAATATTCTGTGGGAAAAACCAACTGTACTTCCTTAACCAAGGTTCTTTCTTTCCAACAGGGATTTTTTGCCAGGTGGTAGAAGAGATTACACTGTCCAAGTACAACTAAGGTGATTTTGATATTGTTAAATCAATATTTTTACACTGGCTAAAATATCATTTTGCAGGCCTGTTTTAAGTGTTTGATTACACTTTTAAAGAATGATTTCTCTTTTAATACAGATTGTGCCTAGCAGAGACTAGCTGTCCTCAAGAGGATAATTATCCCAATAGTCTGTGCATAAAAGTAAATGGGAAGCTGTTTCCGTTGCCAGTAAGTTGGAGTATTCAGATTCCTGTTTTGTTTCTTTGTTTCTTAGATTTATGTAATCTGTGTTAAAAAAAAAATACATGTGATTAGATGGAAAAGATGACAACATGGGCAAAAATTATGAAATAGGTTTAAGCAGCATTTCACTGTGATCAAATTTTGATCAGGGTGACCATGAATGAAGTTAATATTCATAGGATCATATGGAATGAAAAAAGCTTTTTAGTATACAGATTTTTCTTTCCAAAGTTTTAATTGCAAACGTAACTCCAATCATTTATTCTTTCTGATTTGTGAAATGTCTTCTTGAATTTAATTCATGTGAACCTCATTGGTAGAAATTAACAGATCATGCAAATATAGATGATACTTTTTCCTAAAATCAGATTTTTCTAAATCTCAGTACTTAAAATTATCATTTTGGGATACTTGTGTGCCTTTTTCTTTTCAAATAGATTTCTTTGTCTGTCCCTAGAGAGGTGATCTATATTTCAGTCAGTGTGGCATTTTATTTTTACGGTATTTAGAAATAAATAATATTATCTTATGCTATCCTACATCATTTATATGTGAATTTTTTTCCCCAGAGTCTTTTATGAGCACATTTTTATCTATGGATGGATATCCATATGTGACATTTACTTCCAGACATAATAAATCTGTTTCTGTGTTTGTTAAGTGTTTTTTGCTACCTATAAAATAAATAAAATGATATTGACAAGTTAGTATTCTTTACCCAAATCAAATACTTATTCATTCATTCAAGAAACATTCATCAAGTCTGTCTGCTGTGATACAGTATATATTATGTGAAGCATTGGGAAAGATAAAGTAAATGAAAAAATGATTGTTCTCTTCAAGGAATTTGTAATCTAAAAGGTTAGGTAGTTAAATAGAGTACAAACTGGAATGTGATAAATGCTTAAAGGGAATACAAAATATTCTGAGATCAGATCTAAGGCAGGTAGGGGAGTTTTCAAGGAAGGCCTGATACGTGAGTTGAGCTTCGAAGTATTTGTTTTAACTTTTTTACTCTAATCTAGGCTCTCATTTCTTTGTCCATTACTTTTCCATTATCATCAATGAACGTTCTTCTTCCTAGTTATTAGTGGCTTTGATAACTCTTACCTTAAGTCTATGGAAACTGGTAAATTTCTTCCTTAGGAGGCCTCTTAGGCATTAAGTAGGTCATGGGGTGGGGAACTTGTGGCCTTGCGGCCACATGTGTCCCTCTAGGTCCTCAAGTGTGGCCCTTTGCCTGAATCCCAACTTCACACAACAAATCCCCTTAATTAAAGGATCTGTTCTGTAAAACTTGGACTCAGTCAAAGGGTCGCACCCAAGGACCTAGAAGGCCACATGTGACCTAACCCTTGAGAGCTTCTTATGAGGGCTCCTATAAGTTGCATGCTTGGCCAGGAGCTGACTATAGGCTCATCCAACTCAGCGTTATTCATTGGTTCCATGTAAAACCACGTTAAATAAAATGATAGCATCAGAGGCAATTATTCCTTTGGGAGTGGAGTTCTTATTGTTAGATATGTGCTGGAGTGGCCCAAATTCATGACTTATTTTTTAAAGACTACAGTCTTCATAGCAGTAAACCTTCCCTCCTCTACTCACTCAATCACTGTCAGGAAGTCAAGGCAGAGAGGATGACCCATTTAATATATTTTCTTTTGTACTTGCAGCAGACTGGGATTGAGCATTGGTGGGCAATAATTAGACTGTTGTGCCAATCTCACAATCATAAAACTTGTGCACAGAGGAAGAGAAGCTAGCTTCTTTCAAACAGTTCCTCTTCCCCTGCGCTACCCCTCCTCCTCAGACATGCTGTCTTGGGTTCTTTCAGGGAACGTAGGATTCAAAAGTTATGCTCTTGATTTTTCTTTTAAGCGGGAAGCTGCCTGGACTTCTTTTTTTTTTTTTTTTAATAAGGTTGTTTCCTATTTCACAACTCAGACAAAGTTATGTTAAGGTCTTGATCTGTGAACACATTTTGAAGACGTTAGCTTGAAGTATTTGGATGAAGTGACACACCTACTAGAAGAAAGAAGGTGTTTTCAATATGATTATTAGAGGCTAAAACGTCTTGGATAGACTTAGGGGTGGAAGGGTATAATAGAAACCCAATTTTTCTTCAGAGAGTTAACCTTAATGGTGTGTGGCTAAATTTTATAGCTCCACATGAAATTTATATGATAAAAACACATCCATTGATACATTTTTACCTGTTTTTCATTTCATATCCAGTACTTTAAAGGAAAATTTGGTTCTTTTTCTTTATATGCATGTAATGAATAGCTGCTGTGTTGGTTTTTTTTCACCTTTCAATATCCTCTTTATTTCCTGTCATATCTACCTGCCACATCCTCGACATTAAACCAGTTAATTACCTTTGTGACAAGAACCATGGAAGAACAGAAGTGTATGTTGGAAAAGGGGGAATCTCTAATTTCTCTTCTTTCCTCCATTTATATTTCACTTTGAAAAAGGAATTTATAAATTTTAGCTATTCATTTTTGTTAGCTAATGAGGACCTTCTTGAAGCATACTTTAATAGTTAAGAAAGGATACTTTTTTTCCCCAGAGAATTCAATTTATTTTTCTCATTATTGCAGGGATATGCACCACCTCCCAAAAATGGAATTGAACAGAAACGCCAGGGGCGCCCCTTAAATATTACATCTCTAGTTAGGTTATCTTCTGCTGTGCCAAACCAGATTTCCATTTCATGGGCATCTGAAATTGGAAAGGTAAAATTTTTCTTTGTTTTATCCAGACCTGTGAGTTTATTGGTGTAGGGTAGCAGTTCTCAAACTTTTTGAACTCAGGATCCTTTTTAAAAAGCAGTAATAAATCAATTACATGTTAACATAAATAACATTTTTAATGAAAACTAACGATTCCCCCCCCAATAGTGAGAAGAGTGACATTGTTTTGCATATTTTTGCAAATCTTTTTAATGTCTGGCTTACTTGAAGACAGCTTGATTCTCCTCTGCTTCTGCATTTTATCTGTTATAATATTGAAGAATATGAAGAAAATCTGATTTTACACAGATGAATAGTTGGAAAAGGGAGAAGTATTTTAATAGGTTCATAACATCTCTTAGTATTATTATGAAACTAATTTTGACCTTTAAAGACTCTGTAAAGGGGGTTTTAGGGATTCCCAGGGGTCCACTGGCATAGAGGGTTTTGATTTTGGAAACTGTCTACTAATGCAGATCTGCAACTTACAGTCTTAGCGTAGAGTACTGGGAGGTTAGATGATTTGCCCAGGGTCGCATAGCCAATAAGTGTCTTTAATGAGACTTGAACCAGCTCTTCCTGACTTGGCATTTTCTGACTGAGACTGACTGACTATCCACTAAATATCCCATGTTGCTATCTTTGAGGGTCAGTATGATAGTTATTGAACAGTTAACTAGGTGGTTTCAATTATTTTATTTTCCTGTACTCAGAGGTAATACTTCTTGAGTGTCTGACTCTGCTTGCTAAGAAGAAATTATATTCATTTTTGATGTTCCTTAAGTAAAATGAGCTACAATTATAGCTTGTGCTTTAAATAAAAAACATAACTGTCTATAGTAAATTGTAAGCTTTTGCAGGAACTTGTTATATTTTTATGAAAAGTATCAAAGTTTTAAAAAGATAAATTGGCCCTTAGTGGGGAAAACATTGCACATGTGTTAAATCACAACTAAAAGGTAATTAGAAATAATTGTTTTTATCACTTCTTCAGACTACTAGGTATCTTGACACATTTAAAACATGACATTAGAGGATATCATTTAGGAGCACGTTTACCCAGAGTGTCATTTCTTTAAGTAGATGATACTGGCCAGAGGTACTGATTCTTTGCTATCCCAGCCAGCATTACAATCTTAACCTCATTTCCTTGAAACTGATGTTTAGGATTTAGGAGTTTCTTTTTTTTTTTTTTGTGAGGCAGTTGGGTTTAAGTGACTTGCCCAGAGTCATACAGGTAGTAAGTGTTATGTGTCTGTGGCCGGATTTGAACTCAGCTCCTCTTAACTCCAGGACCTGTGCTCTATCCACTGTGCCACCTAGCTGCCCCTTAGGATTTACATTTTAGAATTAACTTGAATAATACTGTGCTCTCTGAACTTATAGTGAGACAAGGAGAGTGGGGTTCCCATTTTACAGATGGAGAAATTGTGGTACCTTTGTTGAAGAATTTTTTTCCCAGGGATATGACAGTATCAGAGATGGCAGTAAAAAAATATACTCTTAGTATTTAATCACTATACTATTAGAATATCATTATGTATTTTCTTAAACTGTACATTCCCTTTCTCCCTTCACTTCCATTTGTAAATTTCTGCTCTTGCTCATTACCAGGATTAATGATAAATAAAACTGTGTCTTCAAGACCAATTGTGAAATTAATCCTTTAAAAGAACCAGTGTTATCAAATGGTCAGTTTATTTTTAAAATTTTAATTATTGTGAACTTTTAACATTCATCAGTCAACAAACATTTCAAGATACAAAGAACAGAACATGTAAAAATATTATGTAAGTATTATGTAAAAAATTTATGTAAAATTTTATGTAAAATATTATGTTAAAAAACTGAGCTTTTAAGTATAGTCAGATTTTTCTTTATTCAGAACTTCACCATCAAATAAATGAATATTTCTGTGTAGTCCTGAATCTGTATGATAAGCAACTTACTTTTCTCTTTAAGCATATAATAAAACCAGCATAATATTCATGATCAGTTACTTAATACTTAAGAATTTATGCAAAAACAAAAAACCTAACTGTATAGAACATAATTTTTGGAAAGGCTCACAGTTCTGTAATAGAAATAGGAAAGTATTGCTTGGTCTTTATTATTTAACCTTTGTGACAACTTGTTAATTGTCTTTGTTTCCAAAATTTGACCTTTTGTTTGTGATATCAGTGGATTTTCTTTATGTAATAATATATGTATATATATGTGTGTGTAGATATATGTAATACACACATTATGTAGGATATCCCCAAAGTCTAAAACTTTTGGGATACCCTGTATATATGAAAGTTGATTTTTAAAAGAAAAAGGAAGTCTGCTGTTTATCATTTATGTGTATTTACTTGTTATCTTTTTACCCTTATGAGTGAGAATTCTCTATGCAGACCTCAGGCTAACCAAATTCTACAAAGTTATTTTTTGGTGCATAGTTATATTCCCCACTGCTTCTTCCTGTTTTAACCTGTGCTTGGTCTACCACCTCTTCCTCAAAGGGAGGAATTGTTTATCCCTTCATTCCTCATGAGGAAGCCAAGATCAAGTTAGTTAAATGATATGCCCGTGGCCGTGTCGCAGATAGTCTGTGATCAGAATTAGAACTTGGAATTCCCGACTTACTTAATACCATATACCAGATGTGTCAAACATGTGACCCAGAGATAAATGCAGCCGACAGGACTCCTGAGTGCCTCCTGAACCAGATCAAAATGTAATTGGGAAATATTTAGCAGAATAAATAAAAAGACAATAAAACACCAATAATACTGCATTTTAAAACTAAATCATTATGCAGCTCACAAGGATCATTATATATGGATTAGTGGTCCCAGTTTAGAACATGTTGCCTTTAATGGGTATGTTGGCAATTGAATATGAAATATCTGTGATTGAGATCTCAGTTCCTCTGAAAGAGTTGTTTTTTATTTTCTTTTTTTCTTCTTTTTTTTTTGGCCTGAGTTGTCATGGTTTCATGGAAGACTAACTTTGAACATGTAATTATGAGAATTTTCTTTCTCATCTTTAACTAAGATTATCTTTTTTGTAGAATTACTCCATGTCTGTGTATCTTGTGAGACAGCTGACATCAGCCATGTTGTTACAGAGATTAAAAATGAAAGGTATTCGAAACCCTGATCATTCCAGAGCACTAAGTAAGTAATGTATATGAAACTGAATGTATGAAACATTTGCGGGGGAAATTTTTTTGCTGAGTCAGTGTGATGGGGTGGGTAGAACAAGGTTTGAATTTAGAGTAAGAAGAACTGGATTGGAATCCTGGCTCTCCTACACACTGCTGTATGTATGACCCCTAATAAGTCTTGGAGCCTTTTTTGGGACTTGATTTCCTCTTCCCTAAAATGAGGAGATTTGACTTGATGGTCTCTCATCAGTTCCTTTATAGCTCTCAATCCTGTGAAGTATGGCCTAGGTGAGGCTAGCGTTGTGGGAATCCCTCTTCCATAGTAACTTAAGTGGTATAAAATTTGTGTTAATGCTGGCTCACTAATATCAGTTCTGATCTGAAAGAAAATTAGGGATCAGCCTTTGGCCTGTGTTGATGAAGGCCTGTTGTAATTAGGATTTTGACTCTGTAGATTATTGATCTTTTTAGAATTAACAGTCCTGAAAATAGCAATTTATTTCATATGACTCTCCAACGAATAGCTGACAGGCTGTTTTGTCTAAGCAAGAACATGATTTCCCTATTAACGGCATATTGACCAGTAAATAAAAATATTTTGCTTCTTATTATGTAGGAATTCTTAATTTAGCTCTTATGATAGATACTATGAGGCAGGAATAATTTCATCTCCCATTAGTCAGTATTGCAAATGACTATAGTGCACAAAAATGTATTTGTTTTTCAAGTAGCCATTTTAATAGTGCCAATTATTTACCTTACATATTACTCTTTGGAGGTTGTTGGAGATTACTCTCAGCCAATGTTTACAAATGAAAATTATTGCAGAGATTAGATTTGTTTTTCTTTTCTAATGAAGGAGGATTTTTCACCTACTCTTGATTAGAATTGTGGATTGGACCAGTGTAGGGAGAAGGCTCTGTGAGGTGAAAACAGAATCCTCTACCCTACAGTAGAGTTCTGTGAGGTCAACCAGACAGGATGCCATTCTCTGGTCTTTGCCACATTGCAATGTTGACTTTCTTACCCACATCTGAATATGCTTGGTTCTCTAAAGATCAGAACAATTTATTCTCACTTTGTTTCTTTTCTGCCCAGCTGCCTGGGATCCAGCTGTTTTTGGCAGTGATAGACTAAGTGGAGAATCACTAGGGCTTCAAAGAATTGTGAACCTAAGTTGAGTAAAAGGGAACAGTTTTTGTATTTGGCATCCTTAGATATTTTGGGGAGAATTATGTCATTTAATGAGAATGGTTTCCTTTACCTAACTATATACTGACTTAATAGAAAGGTAACTTTTTATTAAGCTTTTTAAAAAAATTTAAAAATCATTTTATTTTCATATCTGTATTCTCTCCTTCCTTCCCACCTCAGGTGCCCCCTCTTTTGAGAAAATTAGTAAGCTTTTCATTCTGGTATGCCCCCTCTTTTGAGAAATATAGTAAGTTTTGCATTCTGGTGTGGAATTTAACTCAACTTAAAGAAATAGTAAAGGCAGTTTCAAGCATATTTCTGTAAGAAAAGGATCATTTCCAAAATCTTCTCATTTCTGTTGTGTGTCTCGCAGCCTGTGAACTGTGCGTCATCTTGAAAGTCTTGTTTTTGAGGGACTTGAATTTTAACTTATTAAAAAACAAGATGTTTAATAAGCTAAAACTGGAGTTGTGACTGACATTAAAAACAACATCACACATCAAGCATTTCTTTTAGCTCTCTTTTTACCTTTTAGCCACATTTGGAAGCTTCTGTTTATAGGTTGAGGCAGTCTGTGCCTGAATAACATTGATTTCTGTTTGTGTTTTTCAAGTTAAAGAGAAGCTCACTGCAGATCCTGACAGTGAAATTGCTACGACCAGTCTTCGGGTATCGCTGATGTGTCCTGTAAGTGAAGCCACAAAATGTTCCGAAAGCCTTTACTTTGTGGAGAGATTGCAGGCATATATTGCACCATGTGGTTACAACCGCTAACTTTCTTAACATGTAGCTGTTCACTACAGTAACATCTGGATTGGGCTGCTCTGGCTCCTCGTTTTGACCAACTTCACCACGTAAACATTCCTAAACATCTCACTGTGCTTGGTTCAGTTCTGTTCCTGTCAAACTAACTCCTCCATGTAACGTTGTGCTCTGACACCATTTTAAAAAATTTTTATTTTTCAATTAACAAACATTTATTTTCTCTCTCACCCCCGCAGTTGGTGGGGGGGAGCACTTGCTATCCTATATATATGCAAAATCTGCAAAATATATACATAAAATCAAGCAAAACAAATTTCCACATTGTCCCTGTCCAAAAACGTACATCTCATTCTGCATCTTAAATCCAACACTGAGAGTTGGTCATTACAGTGATCAGAGTTCTTAAGTGTTTCAGAATCTAGCACCATTTTTAATGGGATTCCCAGTTTAACAATGTTAAACATGATGTGTTTACATTGATAACATTTTTATTTGTCATAGATTATAAGGCGTCTAATATAAAATAAGAGTAGTCTGAAACTTTTGACAAGTTATTAGTTAAGAAATCTTGTCTTTTGACAGAAATCTAATATTTATCTACTATCAGAGGGGAGTAATACATGGATTAACTATTATTTAGGAGTGTGCAGCAGATTTGTCTTGTTAATTATTATTTACTGGGGTTAATAGCCAAATGAATTATTTGAGGATAACCAAACTGATAGTAGGAGGTAGTGACCTAAAAGAATACTGTAGAGGATGGAAGGGGAAACAGGTTGAAATCAGCCTTGAGTTTTAAAAAAATGGTCTGTAAATATTTTTTAATATAAATGTTTATGGCTGGCTTTCATTTTTATATCACCAAATTTCTCTATGCATCCTTCTTCCTTACTTTGTTCTCTGAAGGCTATCCCTTACAACAAAGAATTTTTAAAAGGGGGGGAAAGATTTCAGCAAAATTAATTAACAAATGTAAAAAGTCTGACAAATGTAAAAAGTCTTGTTTCATAGTCCGTAGTCCTCCATTTCTGCAACCAAAAATAAAAAAAAAAGTTGGAGTAGGTAACATCTGTTTAGGACCAGACTTTGTCATTAAAATTTTATGGTGTTCAGTTTTGTGGCACATTTATTAATGTTGCAATAATAGATGACTTTATATAGTGCTTTTAGGTTTGCAAAATGCTTTATGTGGCTTATCTCGCCAAGAGCAATTGGCGTATGAATAGCAAATCACTGTAAGAAACTACATAACAGTACTGAGAAATACCAATATTGAGGTCTTTAGTTCCTAATAGTAAATAATGATGATTCAGTTCACTTTTCAAATCATACCATGTGCATTGCACAGGTTACAGTTGCAGTCCTCAAAGAGCAATTTAAGACAACCTAGGATGGGAGATAAGACCATATATGTATTATAGCTTGACATTTTTTCTTTGCTAACAATTCTGTGTGGTAGATAGTATCAATAATGGCTCTATTTTACAGATGAGAAAAATTCGGAAAGGTTATGAGTAACTTGCTCAGCCCACATAGCTAATAGGGGTGAAAGCAGGGTTTTGAATCCATGTTTCTTCTGACTCCAAATATCATGCTTCTTTTAGACAAAACATTACTATACCAATCATGAAACATCAACAGATCAACTTGCATGGTGCAATAGAGAGAATACTGATCTTGGAATCACGAAAGATGAATGGCAGATCAAACGTGTCTTCATCTGTCATTGTATTTGGCTCTTTTTCACTTTTTCTGTTCTCATTTGTAGTAAGAATGTTAGTGTGGATCTTCTAATAGCCTGTCAATTTATTGATCTTTGGACAGAGATCCTGTAATGATAGTTAATATAGTGTTTGTGAATGGTCTGACCACTGAGCCACTGTTACTTAGGAAACAAAAGTCTTGATAATGCCTGAAGACCATTTTGCATTTTTTCCTACTTATGGCTTACTAGGGGCAAAGATTTAATCACTTAGTAGTCAGCATTATATAAGGTTATGAACTTCTTTGCCCTATCACTTAGAATAGAAGTTCTTAGAAACCTGAGGTCCCTGAACTTGTTCTTAAGAAATCTTGATTATATTGATATTTCAGTATATTTGGATTCCTTTGGAATTGAATGCATTTAAAAATAATATTCTGAGAAGGGAGCCATAGGCTTCCCCACATTGTCAAAGTGTTCTAATAATAAAGGTCAAGAATCCTTGATTAGAGCCTTCCAAGGTTAGAGGATCTGTGTTAGCTTGTTCCTGTGATAACTGCCTTTGAGAATCCAGGATTATTTTTATCCCATAGTGAGGCATCTTTAGTAATTTAGGCAATTTAGAGATTTGTGTTTACAGAACACTAGAGAAAAAAAAATAAAGCTATTTCAGTGCATTAAATAAGGATAGTAAAGAAGCCAGTAACTTTTTTTTAAAGCTCTGAGCAACTCATACAGTGCTGAATGTGACACCCCTGGTTTCCATGGGTGCCACTGGAAAACCTAAAGTGGGGGGGGGGGAGAGAAGGAAGATGAGATGGAAAAAAGAAGTTGTGGAAGAAAGAGAGGAAGTAAGAAAAACAAAGGGGGAAACATAAAGCAGTCCTGAATGGTTCATGGAGATATAGGGTGCCTTCTTTAGCTGCCCTTCATTAGGTGCTTACCACTGCATTAAGTAGCATGCTAGTAGTCTGTGTAATTTTTACAGTTTTTTGGGTTTCATATAATCCCAAGTATATTCTACCAAATGAGTAGATAATTCTCTTGATTTGCTTATTGTAGTTAAAATTGTATTGTTTATTAGGATGGTAAACTTATCAAAATCCTGTTGTATATTGCTTTGCTGAAGCATAAATTTTACTTAACATAATTGGATTTCTCTAAACTATATTCCTTTTTTTAAAACAAAAATTATTGTTTCTGAAATGCAGTTTCCATTTTGCATTACCCTTTAGTTAGGAAAAATGAGGCTGACGATTCCATGTCGTGCAGTGACATGCACTCATCTGCAATGTTTTGATGCTGCTCTTTACCTGCAAATGAATGAAAAGAAGCCTACCTGGATTTGTCCTGTGTGTGACAAAAAAGCTGCCTATGAAAGTCTAATACTGGATGGGTAAGTTTAGCCCTGTCCTTTACTTTATCGAAACTTTTCCCTTTCATACAACCGACTGACCATGGCAGAAAAAACCTAGCAAAAAAGAGCCTTCTGTCATGTATATAATCCAGCTAATTTAAGAATTTATTATATTATATTAAAATTAAAATATATTTAAAAAACTTTTTTCTTAGATTTTTTTTTGACTTGAAATGAGCTTAATATATTTCTTTTAATGTTTTGTGATGAGCAAGGTTTACAGTTTCCTGTCTCTATGCTTAGGAAAGTTATATATTTCCCAATATATGGTGAAAGGAAAAACAATACTTATTGCCCTTCCTCTTTCCTTGTTCAGAGAAACCCAGGAGGTTAATGAAGGCATAGAACCCATGTAAGACTGCATTTTACCAGCTCTCTTAAATAAAGAAGTTCTCAAATGGCAGTTGAGGTATTGAGAACGACTGTTAAATTTAAGAAAAAAATATGAGAAATGTCATACTAGTCAGGACCTAGAACCTATTCAACCCAATATGCTCTCTCAAGCTTAGTGTCAAGTTGTATGGGAAGGCACAGGTACCATCTCTAACACTGTTTTTGGAGGAATAGATATGTATCCAAAAACATCTTAGTTTCCCTTAGCAACTGATAAGAAATTTGTTATACATTCATTTATCTAAGCCTAATTTTAAATCTATTTATATTTCAGCCGGTTATATTTTTTTGGGATAGTGACTTAAATAAATTTATTGTGCTAAATAGTACTTGACTTATACTTTTTTTTTAAAAAACCTACCCTTTTCAGGCTACAGGGGATGCAGCGTATTATTCTGGGGTTTTGTTAACTGTCTGTGTTCATCCTGTCTATACACTTTTGATTGTATGAACTTCAATCATATCACATTTTGTTCTCCGAGGATAAATTAAACTGTACTGTAGCAGTGGGAGTCAGAGTGTGGATCACGATGTTCTCTAACTATATTTCTCTCATTTTAGGGTCTTTTCATTATCTCTCTATATAGAGAGATATTAGATATTGCTCCTGATATCCTGATTTATCTTACTGACAAATAAGCAAGGAATATGAAAGTAGAAAACAGTGTAGAATTGAACTACTTAATTATAGTCTCAAGATTGAGAAGGAAGGAAAGTAAATCCAGATGGAGGTTGGTGTTCTGAATACTGAGGGATGGAGGCGATGAAGGTAACAGTACTGATGAAGAAGGGATTTAGGAAAAGTGAAGTATAGGAGAGATGGAATGATGGTATTTATAGTTGGAAGAGGAAATTTCAGGATTCTGTGTATGTAAGTGGAACACTTGTGATTGATGATGAAAATCATCAGTGATGATGATGAAAAAATTGTGATTAAGCCTATGTGAATGTGAGGTTGGATGACATAAGCCATTGAAGTTGAGGAAGATTGAAGAACTGGGAGAACATGGTGATCAAATATACATCAACATTTATGTTGAAGTTGGCCAGTGATAGGCAGAGGGGTTGGGATGGAGAGAAACTCTGAACCAGGTACTGAACTGATTGTAATCTGGCTTCTAGTCACATCATTCAACTGAAAGTACTCTGTAAAATTATCAGTGATCTCTTTAAGAAAAAAGTATTGATATCTTTTGTTTTCACATTACTTAAATTTTCCTGTATAGGGTTCCACCCTATATCTCCATGAACCATATTTTCCTTAAATAGTGTCCTCTATTCCTGTCCTTCCAGAGAGCCATTCCATGTAACAAAAAATATTTTTTAAGAAAAAAAGGGAAAAAGAGAAGCAAAATCAGCAAAACCCAACCAGTAACCTCACAAAAGCCTGAATATATGTGTGGGGGGATGTATGTAAAATCTTGAATACCAGACCTTTATCTGAGAAATTTGATAACATTTTTTCCCCGACTATTTTCTTATTTTAATTTTGTTTGTGCAGAAGCTTTTAATTTTCATGTATTTAAAATTATTTTTTCTTTCTGAATTGCCTTTATTCCTTTTTTGTCTAAAAATGTCTACCCAGAGCTGTAAAACGCATATGATCTGCTTTTCTTGATTTTATTTTATTTTTTTTTATGGTTGATTTTTAATTTTCAGGTCACATATCCATTTCAAGTTTATTGTGGAATACGGCGTAAGATGTTGGTCTGAGCCTAATATCTGCCACACTGCTTTCCAGTTTTCCTAGTAGTTCTTATCAGATTGAGAGTTCTTTCTTAAATAATTAATGTTTTCAGGTTTATCAAACACTAGGTTGTTGAATTCCACTATTTCTGATTCTCCTTGTCTAGTTTATTCCATTGATCTACTTCTCTATTTTTTAACAAATACCAAAAGCTTTTGGTGACTGCAATTTTATCATACAGTTTGAAGTCTGAAAGTGTTTCTCCTCATTCCTGTTGTTTTTCATTATTTCCACAAATCTTTTCTTTTTCCAAATGAATTTTTTTTTAAACTTTTGTCTGCCGTCTTGGGAATGAGGCAGACATATTCATGGAGGCAGTACCCATTTTGCCTTGTTTTATTAGACTCAGAGAAAACAACCCCACTTTATCTTTTTCTTACTACCAAACTCCTTCATATGTAATGGATAAGTATTTGGCAGTAGACTGCCATTTGTATAAGCACAGGAAACTTTTCTTAGTAATTGATATACTAGAAAGGAAAAAAAAACCAGCTTGATATGGGATATGCTTTGAGCAATCCTAACATTCCTAAGGGTTTCTTCTTTGCCTAGGGAACAGTTTCTTTTGACATAAGGAAAAATGTTACATTCAAATACCACAGCAGAAGGGAGGCCATTTGAAGTGGCTGCCCCCTGCTCTTTTTTTGTCATTAGCATCCTCAGGACTTCTTTCCCCTCTTACTGTGGTTAATAGTAGAGAAAACCAAGATTCCCCTTTGTTACCACCAAGTATATAGATGGGGAATGCTCTTCATGATTGTTCCTTCATTGTCATTGGATCCAGGGACCTTCTTTGGGAATGGCTTTGAAGGTGTCCTTACCATAGAACGTATTACATTTGTGTTACACTAAACAGGAGATAAAAACAATGCCTCCATCCCTCATGACTATTTCACACATAGGCACCAGGTCTCTCACCACTTGGGTTAAGTATGAGACCAGAGCTAAGTGTACTTTTCATATGTATTGTACCTTTGGATGTGCCATCTTGGAATGGGGTAGAGTAACTGATACTGACTGTGAGTTCAGTCAGATCCTTTGGCAGATTATCACCCATCCAGGCACCTAACCTGACCTTTCTATTGGCTAAAACCCTTCCCTCCTTGCTTCTCTTGTTTGAAAAGAGAACAGCCTTTGGCATCATACATCCTGAAGGTTGGGTTCCTTAGTTTGGGTGTATTTTCCCTAGCTTGTTTTGCTTTTTCATTTTAAAATACTTGTTTTCCCCCTTTGAGGGATAAAAAAATCATTTTGTGTGTGTGTGTGTGTGTTCAGAAACTTAATAGTTCTTCATTACCTCATCTGTGTCGATTATTCTCCTCCCCTAGGACTGGTGTCTCGGGTTTAGACTCCCTGTCTTTCCGTAGCCTTTTTCTTTTTTTTTCATTCTTGATCTCCGTGGGGGGAGGGGACCTCTCTTCCCCATCCCTTTCTGGGAAGCTGTTACTACTGTTCCTTGATATGCTTCATAGCAAGAAGTTTGTTCTTCAGGTGCTTCTTTAGGAAGGAGCAAGTTTGCACATAGCCAGCACACCACGTGCTTGTTTAATGCTGAAGACAGAAGAATAGGGGTTTTTTGTTTGTTTGTTTGTTTGTTTTGGCAAAATCTGTGCATCTGTAGAAAAAGTTCACTTACCTTCTCTGTTGCAGTTGAAATCTTTGTTGTTTTTGGTTGCTGGCTAAATGCTCTGTTCCTTAAAAAGAAAAGAAAGTCTCAATAGCCAAACTCAGGATTTTTATATTATAGTCCATCAAATTTCTTTACTGTTGCTCTTCCTTCACTCACCTGTTCTCAGTTATAATTAACAATTAACAGGTGTCTCCCCATTCTATAAATGTCTGAAATATAAGCGGAAACCTTAACTAGGGGATGTTATCAGAAAACTTTGATTAAAAAAACCAAACAAACTCAATTGTCCTCTTCTTAATATATCCCTCTGGTTCTAATAACTGGTCTTTTTTTTTTTTTTTTCCATATTCCAGACTCAGGAGACTCAAGGGTGAAAAATCAGTAATTAGCTGATTCCTTTCCCCTCAAACACACAGAGATCGTTGATAGGCACTGGTAGCAGACAGAACAATTGTAAATATACCTTCTAAATCATCCTTTCTTTTGGTGACTTCTTCATAAACAGGCAGGCCACAAGCATTTGTTAAGTGCTTTTGTGTCAAGTGCTGCCCTGAGTGCTAGGAATACAAATAAAAGCAAAAAAGGACAGCCCCTGGCTTCAAGGAGCTTGTACTCTGAAGTAGAAACACATTAGTGGCAATGAGCAGGGAGTGTAAAGACGGTTCTGTAATAAAGATCCTGGCTTAACTGAAGTCATGAATCCTTTTGCATCTTCTGTAGTTTCCTTCATGAATTAATTTTCTTCGTATTTTGCACAAGCCAGTGCTTTGAATTTTCAATGTAATTAAGCTAATTTTATTTCAGTGCTCAATAATAAAATCCTAAACATGAACAGACTCCTAATTTATTCTGTCTAAACCATGTAAGACAAATGAAGTTTAATTTTTTCTTACGGATCTCAAAAGCTGCTGAAGATTTTATGCCTCTTCCTCCCACCTTCACCCTTACTCCCCGTAGTGCTTAGTGAATACTAACTTTTATATTTCTTAAGGGTTTTTTGTTTTATTTTAAATCTTGGTCCACTTTTAAGTTTTTTCACATACTTCTCAAGAGGGACTAAATTTAGATTCATCATTTTAAGAGTCTAATGACAAGTAAAACAGTTGCTAACATTGTAATATTCCCGTTTATATAGCAAGGTCATCTGTTAACATTTTTAGTAATGATATTGTATCGGTGACATAATTCAATACATAGTCCACTGTAGTCCTTTCTTACTATATTCCTCCTAGACAGTCATTCATTGTATTTTGTATTTTATATTTGTATTTAGGCCTTCTTTTTTTACCTATTTATTCATCAGACATTTCTAAATGCCTGCTGTAAGCTAACCACTGTGTTTGGTGTTGGGGAGAGACAAAGAAAATTGACTTGGTCCGTGTCCTTATGGAGCCGATTTATGTCCAACCGAGGTACTTGGCTCTATTGGATACTTTGCATTGGGGGTAAATAACTAGGGGTACAGTTTCACAGGTGACTTTGCAAATTTATAGAATATGAAGCAGTTTGAAATGTTTTAACCATAAACTATACCAGGAAAAAATATGTGCAAGGAAAGTGTATAAAAGTTTGAGTAAATCCGTAATGACTGTTATTAGATAGATGCTAATTTTAGAATTCTATAACTTAAGCCCCTTGATTTGTAACTGGAGGTAAAGGAAATGTTTATTGATATTCTTTTGCTGTGTCTCATAGTTTAGGTCATTCAAAGCTCTAAGGGACCTTAGTCTTCATCTAGTCTTATCTCTTCATTTTATAGATAAAGAACAAGGAAACATGTACTGAAACAAGGTAGTAAGTGAGTCAGAGCCAGGAGTCAGACTCATCTTATGACTTCAAATCCAGTGTCCTTTCCATCTTATCACTCTACCAGTCTATTGTTGCATTCTTTTGCATTTTAGAGGGAAATATAGCTATCATATGGTCTTATAAAATTGAGGATGCTATGGTAATTTTTTTATTAGATAATCTACACTTTTCATTCTTTGCCATGAAATCATTTTAATAAACTATCTTAAGGACCAAGATTTCAATAATCCTACATGGTAAACACCATTCTTTTGAGAGATAAGACATAATAAAGATTTTTTTTTACATTAGCTTTCCTAAAATAAATTGTCTTGACTTTTTTGTGACTTTTATTGGTAATGTTATTTGTTAAAATGGGGTTTGATATTTATCTCACTTTCATATTGATTGAGCACTTTTGTCCTTGTTGCAATACTGTGCTAACCTAGTTCATATTTTATAACCCTACATCCAAGATGGTTTGAGAAAAAAGAGGTGCTTTGAGAAGCCATGTTAGTAAATGAAGGTTAGAAAAGTAACTGTTGTGCTCATTTTGGTAGCATATACGTTAAAATTGGAACGATACAGAGATTAGCGTGGCCCCTTAAGCAAGGATGACATAAAAATTCATGAAGTGTTCTATATTTAAAAAAGAAAAATAATTATTATGTTTTTCCAATATTTGTTTGTTGATTTGAGGCAGGTGATATTTCAGGGCATACTGTTGTAAGCCTTGAGATAACACAGTATTGTTTTCTCACTTTTTCCATTTAAGAAAACAAGAAGAAAGTACTTTGGAAATAAAGGCCTTGGAAAACGATACTCATTATTATCATAGTTATAGTCAACAACATAATTTTTATTGTTTTCTTTATTATCTCACTTGTGAACAAAAGTTTGAATTATACTTAATTTAACTTTTTTTTTTTTTTTTTTTTTTTTTTTTTGGCTTAAAGGCTCTTCATGGAAATTCTCAATGAGTGTTCTGATGTGGATGAGATTAAATTCCAAGAAGATGGTTCTTGGTGCCCTATGAGACCGAAGAAAGAAGCACTTAAAGTTTCAAGTCCACAGTGTACAAAAATAGAAAGTATGTACAGAGTACCTAATTAAAAAAATCAAGAACTTGCCCTACAATTTTACCTTTAGCTGCCAGATCTCAGTTTGGGTGTCCATTTGGGTTATAGCCATTCATAAATCAAAATTATTTTTATTTAAGTGTGTATTCTACACTATAATACATTTATTGCATTTGCTGCACATTTAAAACACAGACACATAGGATCGTGGGTTTAGAGGTGGCATGGATTTTATTTTATTTATTTATTTAAAAATTTTTTTAATTAATTTATTTGTTTTTAGTTGTCAGCATTCACTTCCATAAGCTTTTGAGTTTTCAATTTTCTCCCCCTCTTCCCCTCCTCCCTCCCCACAACAGTGTGGGATCTGATATACGCTCTACATATATATTCATATTAAACATATTTTCACATTGGTCATGTTGTAAAGAAGTATTAGGACCAATGGGAGGAACCACGAAAAAGAAGAAACAGAACAAAACAACAAAAGAAAAAAAGACATCAAATAGTATGCTTCAATCTGCATTCAAACTCCATAGTTCTTTCTCTGGATGTGGGACAGCATTTTTCTTCATGAATCTTTTGGAGTTGTCTTAGATCCTTGCATTGCTGAGAAGAGTTAAGTCCATCAGAGTTAGTTATCTCTCAGTGTGGCTATTACTGTGTACAGTGTTCTTCTAGTTCTGCTCACTTCACTCAGTATCAGTTCATAAAAGTCTTTCCAAGGTTTTTCTGAAGTCCTCCTGCTCATCATTTCTTATAGCATAATAGTATTCCATTATATTCATGTACCATAACTTGTTCATCCATTCCCCAATTGATGGGCAATCAATTCTTGGTGTGGCATGAATTTTAAGGGCCACCGAATCCAATCACCTCATAATCATCTTAATTCCTTTTGCTTGTTATAGAGCAGTCCGCAGGCCGCTTATGGTGCTGCTTGTGGCTTACAAAAGGGTTTTGGGCAGCCCAGGAAAAATGTAGAGGATGTAAAACAAGTCTACCCAATATATAGTTCGCAGGCCTTATGTTGTGCAGGCCTGTTATAAAGTGAAAAAAGTTGTTACAAATGTCTTTATTTTACCCTAGACTTTGAAGGGAAGTATCCAACTCGACTTGAAGGTTAGCTCTTAGGAACAGTGTCTGTTCTGAATGAATTTTTTAAAAATGCCTAAGTAGTTAAGGGATTTTTGTGATTTATTTTGCTAATGGTATTGCCAAAGAATTTACTGTCTGTTTTTAAGTAGCCCCTATTGTGACTAAATTTAGTTATGAATCTTGATGTCCTAAGTTGTGCTGTATTTCTGCTATTAGAGGTAATGAAGAAAGAATAGTTTAGATTAATTGAAATCCACTAATATTCTCAGAATTTCAATTTCACTAAAGTAGCAAATTAATTCTCTTCCTTCCCATTTTTCTGACCAAATTTTGTTGGAGGTAATAATTAGTAGGGTTCATTACCTTGCTTGTAAGGAATCATATTGAGCAAAATAGAAGGGAAAAAATAAGGGAATTATACTACTATAATTAATCCTTGTTAATGGACACCAGCCGTAAACAGTCAAATTACTATGTTTTATCATAGCTTTTAAAAATTTATAAAATAATTGTGCTTGTTGACAACCCCCGATTTTTATATTTGAGACAAAAATAGCTTTTTATATATATATATGTGTGTGTGTGTGTGTATATATGTATGTGTGTATATGTGTATATATGTATATGTGTGTGTATATATTATATATATATACATATTATATATATTATATTTATATATGAAGCTATGTTGTTAATAGTTTTTCTCAGTAAGTGTTCATAGGATTTTGCTCATCTATCCATTCTTGTTTATTTAGTACTTGAGGACAAATGTTCATTTACCAGCAGATAAATATGGTTCGCATGATAATTAAATGTAAGATTAAGGAGTAGTTGGAATTGTTCTCATACTGAGCTAAGCAATCCTGTCTTTTGGGACTAGGACCTTTTTTTCCTATTAAAACCCTTATTTCTTTTTCTCTTTTCTGTCTAGGTTCAAGTGTCCTCAGTAAACCCTGTTCCGTGACCATGGCCAATGAGACAAGCAAGAAGAAAGTAGATGTTATTGACCTAACAGTAGAGAGCTCTTCTGATGATGATGAAGAACCTCCTGCCAAAAGGAAATGCATATTTATGGCGGAGACACAAAACAGCCCAACCAAAGGGTTTGTTCATTTAAAGTTTATTACTTTTCCTTAACTCTTCCAATTGAGCTTGACACTTGTAAGCACCCTATGGACTGCAGTTCGTAATTGGATGTTTGGTGTCTTTTGTTTCCTGAAGGATATTTTAATGTGCCTTTGTCTAGGTGCAGTGTGTTCAAAGCAGTTTTGCTGTACATGCTGCGAAGTTATTCTTGAGGAAGAAGATGTTGTGACCCACTAAGAAAACCTCATGTCAAGGGAAGTGGGATTGGGGGGGAGGCTTTTGTATGCCAGAGTGTGTGATAAGTTGCATCTTTAGCTAATTTGACAGGTCAAAAAGTAATTTTTCTTTTTAAAACAGCCACTTTCTCCCAGGGAAAAATAAGGAAAGTTATTTGATCAAGAGAACTATGTGTTTCTTTCTACCATTTCCGATCATAACTCCTCAATACTTTAGTAAAAGGTCTCCATCAGTTGCCATGCCCAAAAATTATATTACTTAATGGATAACCCATCTGTTGATGATGTTTTATAGACTTGGTTAGTTTGGTCCTTGAATGACAGTCTGCTTCTGGTTCTGTACTCAAAAACTTTTCTAGCTTGCTTCTTACGAGCTTATACTGAGATCTTTTGAGAACTCAGGAATACCCTCCATTCTACCACAAATCATCAAAATAAAAAGTGAAAGGTAGAGAAGAATATAAATAACATCAATTTCCTTTACTGCTTGGCTGATAAAAAATCATTACTCACTCACTGCAAAGTAAGAGTTTTCTAAATGACAACATCCATCAAGAGATTCTCTTTGGAGATTCTGAATTTGGTATACCAAAGGAAGTCCCAGAATTCTTTCCACCAGCTTAGAAAACAGACTTTAAAAACTTAGTCTGTGTTGGTGTCTTGGTATTTTAGTTTCTTGGGATCATTTCTGCATTTTACTTTTTAATCAGTTGTGGAAACCAGAATATTTTGAACTGCCTTCCATACTACTGAAATACTTGGCAATTTGATTGTCAGAATCTTTATACCACATAAGTAGGACAAGCATTTGATTTTACATAGTTGTTTAGCATAAGACTTGATAAGTCACAAAGGACTTTTTAAAGATCCTGAGTGAATTTTGCCTTTTTGAGAAAGACAATTGGCACTTCATGAATTTTTTAACAAAAATTGAAAGGCAGTGTAGTAGTCAAATATGTTTTTGATGGTTCTTGCCTTAATCTTTGTTATTTTGTTTTCATTGTATTGTTTTATATAAAAGTAGTAGATTAATGATGTAGTTTGGGGGGATAAGTGTAAAATTGGAAAGAGAGGACTTAAGAAATTATTTTCTTAATTTGAGCTGAAAAATACAAAAGCACATTGTCCCTTGCTTAGAATACAGACTGGTGGAATCTCTGATAATAGATAGAATTACCAAATACTTAAGCTTGTCATATGGAGAAAAAGACAACTTGTTCTGTATCAGGAAAAAATAATGTCTGACTTGCCTATTAGACTTCTATAAGGGAGTATGTAATCATGAGTAAGAAAGAACCATTGAATGCAATATTTTAGACCTTTCAAAAGTCTTTTGACAGGTTTTCTTGTGAAAGGCGATAAAAAAAAGTTGACTATCAGTCATGGATTTGTAGTGACTATTGTGTCACTGGCTTTAAGGCAGAATAAAATATAAAGGATCAATTATACTTCTTGGTAGAGAACAGTAAGTGAGGAATTAGAGTTGGTCAGGAAGAGGAAAAATGCCATGAAATCTCCCGAATTTGTTTTTACTTGTTTTATCATTTTACTATCTTCTGGAGAAAATGGCATATACATTTTAATATGAGCAAATATAAACTGCATTTAAAATAATGCAGTTAAAGAAAAATATTTGAAACTACACATACCAAATGAAGAGCTGTAGGTATTGATTATGATTCAGGAAAGGGGCTTGAATTTCTTTGTAGACTTCTCTTTTTTTTTTGACAGTCTCAACCTGATGTGCTGCTGTGGCCAAAAAGGCCAGTAAAGTGCCAGGTGTTGTCAGAATTCCTGGAAGCTTGTTCTAGAAGCTATGGTGTCGTGCACCTATTTCTAGGGTAATGATCATAATAGCTCACATTTATTTGATGTTTGCAAAGCGCTTTGTCCGTAACCTCGCTGTGCAGTAGGTCTCTGTCACATCTGGTCACTGGTTTTCAGGGAAGACACTGAGCTACAAGAGGACCAGAGAAGGGCAAGCAAAGTGGACAAAAGAGAGGTAGGGACTGCCATAGAGGAGCAGACTAGAAAAGATTAGGCCTCCTCAGCCTTGAGCATTGCAATCTTCAGTAAGTACTCAGGTGAATGAATTCACTCAGGTGAATAAAAAATTATCAAGATTCATTGGATAGGTGAATGCAGATTTGTCAAACCCTGCTAAATTAGAAATGGTGAGTCTCCCCATAACAATTCAGAGAGGTAAATTTGGGACAAATAAGATACTGCTTTTTATACATCAGATAGTAGATGCACAGGATTCATTTTCTTGAGACGGTAGCTAGTAAGGTTGAAAATATTAGTAACTAAGGCTTACAAAGGATGGATAAATGCATTATGCCTATTAAGGGCATTGAGATGCTTTTGTTTTAACCTTTACGGTTGACAAAGAATCTCACAGTTGTCCTCTGATGGCCTCTAGTTTAATTCTTTCCTTCTCTGTCCCCTTTAGGTTTCACTGATGGCTTTGTTGACCACATCAAAGTTTACTCAGTGAGCTTATAGTCCATTTCAAACCCCTAAGTCTTTTTACACAAACTGTCTTATAGTCACATTTCCCTCATCCTAATTTTTGTTAGTTCATTATTTTTTTGAACCCAGAATCATAGAATTAGATTAAGAAGGAACCTTAGAAGTCATCTCGTCCAACATCTTAATTTTATGGATATGGAAACATTTACACTTATTGAATATCTTACTAGATTTGACTCATTGCTCTAGACTGTCAATTTTTTGTTTTTGTTTCCAGTTGTGTTGTCCATCATACTTCTTCATCCTTGCATTGAGTCATCTGAAGTTTGATAAGGCTTTCATCCAGGTTATGAATAAAAATGACGAACCTGCCCACAACCAAAGGCAGAGTCTTAAGATATTCTTCTAGAGGCCTCTTTCTGGGTTCAGTTCAGTTTTTAAGTACCTAGTATGTACAGAGTACTATGTTAGGCTCTGGAGAACAGAGACCAAAAAAAAATGGTCCCTGTCTTTAAAGAGCTTACATTCTACAGGGTTCATATCAATCTAGTATAAAGCCCATTTCTCTCCATCTTTTCTGTAAAGATTATGAGAGACTTTTAATATACCCTGTTGAAATCCAGATAATGCACTGAGTACATCATTCCTCTGATGTCTACAACATTTCCAAATGTAGTAATCCTGTCCAAAAAAAAAGATATAGAATTACTTATTCCTGATAAACCCATTCTGATCTATCATGACCCTTTTCTAAATGCTTATATAGTTTTCATAATGTGTCAGAGAAATATACTAGAATCAAGCCACTTGATAAGCTTACCTTTGTCCTCATCTTGAAAGTTAAAATGGTACATCTACCTCCTTGAAAAAATTAATCAAACCTTCTCACAGATTTCTTGGTGTTCTCTCAGAGGCAAAGTACTGAGGTGGGCTCAGCCCTGGACCTGAACTCCCTCTGTGACTATTGTTTCAGTAACTTAATTCTGGTATTTGGCAAAAAAAGAGCTTTTTGTCTTTTTCCTGTGTGGAAAGAGTATTGTGGTACAACTCAACAACAGTAAGAACATCTTTTCAGACTGTGAGTAGGAAAAAATTGGCATGTGACATTTGTTGTGAATCAGCGATGCTGTGCTGTCTTTTGAGGCATATGAGGCCCCTTTTCTAGCAGTAGCAGGGACTATAGATAGGAAGAATTCTTGTTTTAAAATGGAGCGTGTTAAGAAAAACAAATATCTATTTGACTTGAGCTAAATGAATAGCTGACTTGAGGAGTAAATGAATATAGGCTCTTATATAAAGATATTTTAGGTAGAACTGATTATCAAAAACAATTCCTGTGTATAAATAAAATTCAATAATACAACCCCTATAGGAGGTGTGTCCTAGTGACACAAAAGCTTCCAGAAGTTTCTGTGAGGCAGAGGTCTCAAGCTCAAATAGAACCAGATCTGGGGAGTTGGACACCTGCTGTAGGCATTGGGAGAGGTGATTTTTCTTTTTCTTTTTTCTTTTTTTTTTTATTTTTAGGCAATTGGGGTTAAGTGACAAGCCCAGGGTCATACAGCTAGTAAGTGTCAAGTGTTTGGTCTGAGGCGGGATTTGAACTCAGGTCCTCCCGACTTCAGGGCTGTTGCTCTATCCACAGCGCCACCTAGCTGCCCAAAGAGGTGATTTTTCTAAAGACAGACAAGACATATTACATTGAACCTCTTTTACCTCTTTTGTTGTAGATTTAGCCCTGACATTGTTTTCATAGTTTTTACTCATATTTGAATTTAGCAGGGAAGCTATAGGATTGAAAATCATTTTAAAGATAAACCAAGGCATGATTAGCAACACAGGTTGCATTGAGGAATGGATCTGCTGAAAGATAGAGCTTTCCTTTCTTAGCTGGGTAAAGACACCTGATTTGGAGAGAGCCATTCCTGAACTTCAAAATTTTGAGGAAATTACAACACATTATGTCAGAGGCCAAAGTAAGAACCCACTTAGACCAAGTGAAAACCAAGGTTTCAACTTAAGTTCTGAAGTAGGGCTGTTAAGTGTAATGGGAATGAACATAGTTGAGTTACATAGAAAGAATAAAGTGACCATGTCTGAACAGTCATTTCAGTTGGGGACAGCGTATTGAGGGAGGGGAGTGGAAAGAGCCAGACACATGGAAATTAAATGAATGAGAGAGCTGCACAGCTTAGGTGGCTCTTTTTGTTTTTGTTTTTGTTTTCTCTAAAACCCCTGAAACTAAATTCTGAATGAGACAGTACTAGCCTTGGCTTCAGTGAAGAGTTAGCTCTTCTCCCTTTATCCTCGGCTTAAGTTTTGGAGTCTCTCTTTCTCCTCCTCCCACCCCCCTTCCCCTTTCCCCCTTTTTTTCTCTTCTCTCCCTTTTTCTTCCCTTTTCTTTCCTCCCACCTCTTTATTCCTCTCTCTCCTCCTCTTATTTCGCCCTTCTCGAAGGGCCTTTATGAGAAGGACCCTAGTGGGCAATTTTATTGTTGATACTCTCCACCCTCATACTGACTACTGGATTGTAGTTTGTATTTTCCTAGTACTAGAAATCATCAACAACTTCATAAAGTAAAAGTTTTATAAACACTAAAAATTCTTCATTTTTCATAGACCCGTTCCACCTATTTTAATCTTAAGACATTGTACAAAGCAATGGAAGCATTTCATTTTGTTTCCTTGTTAGCCTGAAACAGAGCTTCCTTGTGGCTTTTCCAAGTACATCTTCCCACCTGAAATAGATTAGATTGTCAGAAACCAGTACCTTCTGGGCAATACCAGGATATCAGTTTCCACTAAGTAGTGAGAATATGTCTTATCACCTAGTGCACCGAAATATAGCCTCATCTTTTACCAAAAGTACAGCACCCTCCGGTGGAAGTATTTTGGCAGCCTTCTTGGCATTGTCAAGAGAGTCAAGTGCAGAAAGGATATAAGGAATTTCACTTATTCACAGATTTACAGAAATACAAGAATCAAAAGGAATGTTTTAAAGACCATGTAAGGTCACCCATGTAAGACTTATTTACAATATCGTTTCTGCTGATGATCTCCAATGATAGGGAAACTTCTAAGACAACTCAGCCTCTCATCTCACAGCCAACATAAGATGTTGATAGTTAGTGTTTGGTAGCAAACTGGCAACCAACTTCTGATTGCTTTGTGATAGAAACAATACAATTTTAAGTGTGAAAATTGATATCAGGTTAATCTACCATGGAACATGTAAGTCACATACTTTTATTGGCCTCATAAGTGTGTCGTATACCTTGATAACATTCTTGTAAAAATTCTGATGTAAACAAAAGTTCTTGTCTTTCTGATTGTTGGTAGTTTTGTCACCTCATTCTGGCCATAGAATATACTATACTTTAAAATATATGGAGGGGATATACCATTAGACCTGGAAAAGACATTAGAGATCATCTAGTCCCACCCTCTTACTTGACATGTTGAAACTGAGGCTCAGAGGTAAAGTGCTTTGTCCATTGGCACACAGAAAAGTAGCAGCAAAGGCTCCCTACAGCCTGGGCCTTTTGAATTGCATTCCACTACTATTTGTCTATGTGACTTTGCTGCCCCGTCACCAGTTGGAAAGGCCAGTATCAAATAATAGTCTCATATTTTCAAGTGCAAGGGTTGTAGTCAAGTAACTTGTGCACCCGGGACTGAGACAGGTATTTTCATACATATTAATGCATGCCACATTTTGGTAGTGTAGCCAGAACCCCAAACATTATTTAACTTTGACACATTTGTTGTATGTGATATATGTGTCCTCAGAGTACAGCATTAAATTTAGGTATTCTACGGGACAGATCATCCAGTTTAACTATTGCCACAATATTCAGCCATCTGTACAGTTAGAGAAGAAAGACCAATATGAGGGAGGAAGTTAGTGCTTAAATAAAAGCCAAGATGTTGAGGCTGAGGCCTTGATTGAAAAACTTGTGAGAAACTAAGGTAAAGGAACAGAAATGAAAGCAGATAAACTATCATGTACCCCTTAATACCCAGAAATTTTTGTTAAAAGCTCTACATAATGGAGGATGCCAATGTGATAGGCTATTGGGGGTGTGTGGGGGGGGGCATTTGGGGTTAAGTGACTTGCCCAGAGTCACACAGCTAGTAAAGTGTTATGTGTCTGAGGATGGATTTGAACTCAGATCCTCCTGACTCCATGGCCAGTGCTCTATCCGCTGTGCCACCTAGCTGCCCCATCTGATAGGCTATTAAGAATGGTTTTTTTTAAGAAAGTCGCAATTCTTTAAGCATTAAAATTTATCTAAATTTCTATTTGTTCCCCAAGATCAACATTTAAATGCCTCAAGGAAGAAAAAAATAAGCTTTAAATCAAAAGTGTGCTTAGCTCCACGTCCACACTTTTACCTCATTGCTTTTTCCTACCTTGTTCAATATGAGTTCATCATAGTGCATATTTCTCAGCAGATCATCAAATGGCATCCTATGAAGTCTCTTTATTCCTAACTAAATAAGTTTTTAGAAGATGTGTTTTCATATTTTAGAAGGCAGCCTTTGCTTTCATCCCTTATAAAGCTCTGTCTGTTGCCCCTAGTATTTTGCCCTTACCTCAGGTAAATTCTGCTGCATATGTTCTCCAGATGGTCTGTTTAACCCTGTAGAATTTAAATTCCTTGACTAGTTTTTTTTTTTCATCTTTGTATCCCCAGTGCCTACCACAGTGCCTTGCATGTAGTAGGTACTTAATAGAAGCTAGTTAAATGAATTAATCTAAATAACCATGTGATCTCTAAGCTGCTCTTTTCAAAGAAGGTCCTGGCATTATTTATTTCTATTGCCAACACAACAAGAGATGCTTTTCTTTTCATTTTGAAATGGACTACTACACTGGTTGTAACCATGTTGTTGAGATAACCTCTGAGAGTAGTAAAAACTTGTAAACCATTTTCTTTCCAGTTTTAAAGTAAGTTTAAAGTCCAAGTAAAAGTTCATAGTATTATCAGTGACATAAGTTAAATCAGTTTATATAGCCAGTTGTTTATAAAGTTCTTTGAACATGAAAAAGCACTCTATAAATGGTTGTTTCTTTACTTCATTATTTAATAATTTAAACAGTCATAAATCAGTGGAGTGCTATGGAAGCAACTCTAAACAAGACACTTTTGGTCTGGCTTCAGCTTTGCTGCTAACTTAGCTGTGTGACTTTGGTCAAACCATTTTGCTACTCATGACTTCAGTATCCTTTTTTAGAAAAGGAGGGGCTTGACTAGCTGATCTTTAAGATTCCTTATTCCAAGCTTCAGTAATTCTTATAGCAGTTGACCGACAACTTTTGTATTCCTTTGATGCCTTTGATGTTAATTGTCAGCAAGATGGCAGACACCAGCTTTGTGGTCGAAAAGCGGTTGTGAAGGTTTTGAATGTATTCGGGATGCATTTCTTGCTTGTGAACTTCCAGTGAAATGTCATGGCTTGAATGGGAATGCATTTAATTTAGACAACAAAAGGAAAATCGTTACCAAGAATTTAGAGGAATTAAAGAAAATCTTGTTAAACCTGAGTGTTTTGAACTGTGGCTCATACTGAAATGATAGTAAGTAATACTTTATCTGTTTGATTTGTATTTTTAGTAGCCAAAACAGTTCATTTGAAAAGTGCAAATCTTCCAGAAGATGAGGTGGCACCTGTGCGGTTGTACCAGGTTTATTGAACATTAAGGCCTCAAACATTAGCCTGACACAGACGCTGCTATGGTTGTCATGTTTAGCATTTGTTTGTCACACCATTCCCCATGTGAGTTTGGGTTTAGCAACTCATTGAGGCAAACCCAGATCTCTTTTCACTGTAGAAAACAGATCACTGTAGAAAATCAGAACTACTATTTCAGCACTTTGGTGAGAATTGAGAAAATTTTCTGGCTATGCTATTCAAAAAAGGCCATCACATCTCTATACTCTTTGGCGCTAGTCTTGAGTTAATTCAATCTGAACAACCCCTCTTGTTCTAAATTTCCTTCTACACACACATATATGTCAGTGAAAGCATATATCTAATATGTGTGTATGTAAGTATATGCATTTATATGTTTATATTATTGGATGGAAGTATTATAATGGCTCCAGCACTGTACTTTGTTTTAATGCCACCTTGCTCTTATGTCACAGCTAGTGTTGAGAAATAAGATACATTCATGTTATAATGAAGACTTATGAAAGATGAGATTAGAATGCAGTATCAATGTTGTGAGTAGCCACTATATAGTTGTGTTGGAACTGAGAATGACCAGCAGTACAGCTCTTCTCTCCTGTAAACTAACAGCCAGATTGCTTGTAATTTTTCATACTGTTTAAAACAGGGTTCTCATGTACCAGCCATCTACTGTCAGGGTGCCCAATGTGACTTCGGATGCTGCTATTCCACCTTCATTAACAGATTACTCAGTGCCATTCCACCACACTCCAATATCAAGTATTTCCTCAGATTTGCCAGGTATGTATTTTGTTAAGATTTTCCTCTCTTACTTAAAAGTGTATATTTTAAGACAAACTTACTTTTAGAACATCTGTATTATATATTATTTTAAATTTTAATCTTATCTTTCATCAGTGAATCTGTGACCTAGCTATTAACTTCATCCATTAGCTTATTAGCTGTGTGACCCTGGCCAAGTCATTTGACCTCCATCTGCTTCAGTTTCCTCTACTGTAAAATGGGTCTAAAAATATCACCTACCTTCCCGAGTTGTTGCAGGGATTAAATGAGATATTTGGAAAATGTTTAGCACAGTACTTGGCACATAGTAAGCACTTACTAAATGCTCCTTCCCAGTAATCTTTGATGAAATACATTTTTCAAGGTTTATAGATGACATCTATTAGTCATTTTAACAGGTCATATCTTGGTTCGCTTGGAGGAAGGCAGATGAAATAGTAGGAAGAAACTGTACTGAGAGTCAACTGACTGAGTTTAATCTCAAGTCTTCCACATTTGTGGACTTGTGTGACCTTATACAAGTCACTCAATCTCATCTGGAATGCAGTTAATTATATTATATTTATCTTGTCTAGCTTACAGGGTTGGTCCAAGAGTAAATGAAGTAATAGATGTAAAATGTTGTATCAGTGTCAGCTACTATCATCACTGTCTTCCCAGAGCTTTCACAACAGAAAGATCACTCCCTGATTGAGGACACGTAACACACATACACACACAACAGAGACAGAGATTTATAAGATATATATTCTTTATGATGAATCTACTGGTTAGCTGTGTAAAAGGTAGAACAAGAGTTTGTATTATCAGTAGAATGTGTCAGCATATTCTTTATTCATTATAAAGACTACCTAAGTACTGTTTTATTCCCCCCTCTGGCTTTACCCTGTTCATTCTCTTTTCTTAAAAGGGCTCTTAGAATGTACCAGCTGGTGCCACAGTCAAAATGCTTGCCATTTAAGTTTGTCTTTTTCTGTGAATGTCAGCTATAACATCTAGAAATATAACTGAGGCTGCTTAAATTGTCTGAGTAATAAGATTTCCCAGGTGAAATTCATATTTTCAAATGAATGTTGTCTTCCTCAAATTTCTCCTCACTCAAAGCACACAGGCACACTTGTCAGATAATACATTTTATCTTCAAATTTTACACAAGTTACTACTACTTACTCTGCCTTTCTTCTTCTCTTCAGGATACATTTGATGAACTATAGTCCTTGTTCTCTTTCTTTTCACTTTTTATCTATTGAAAGAACATGAAAATGATCTGGCCTAAGTTTTGTTTTGTTTTTTGGTGGTGCAGTGGATGGAGCCCTGGGCCTAGAGTCAGGAAGATCTGAGTTCAAATCCAGCCTTAGATACTAACTAGCTGGGTGGCATTAAGAAAGTCACTTAACCCTGTTTGCCTCAGTTTCCTCATTTGTAAAATGCACTGGAGAAGGAAATGACAAACCACTGTAGGACCTTTGCCAAGGAAACCCCAAATGGGGTCACTTGAAGAGGCAGGCCTGACTGAAATGATTGAAGAACAGCAACAGTAACACTGAGGTTTTTATTGTATCCCAAGTACTAACTTTCTCCTGGATTTTTATCATGGTATTTTATCAAAGGATTTGTTCCAGAGATTTGTTCAGTTTTTGTTGCTTTAGCCCAATATGATTTGGACACTTAATGAGTTCCATAGATTTTATTTAGCTCCGCTCGTTATATTCAAATCATGGTGTTGAAGGCAAAAATGTTGAATTGAGAATTAGGAGACCTAGATTTTAGTTTTGGTTCTCCTACTAACAAGTCATAGGAATTTGGGCAAATCACTTTCATTTTCTGAGGCCTTTAGTTTTTCGAGAGGATTGGATTAAATGCTCTCAGAGGTCTTTTCTAGGACTGAAAATTGATATAACTTTTTTGGAAATGCTTTGCAGCAGCTGAAATTATATGCATAACAGATAATTAGACTATAACTTTTAAAGTTCAGCAGCTTTGAATCTCATTTATCACCAGTTATATAAATACTCGTTATGTGAAAAACACTGCTCTGACCTGAAAGTGGGGAGCAAGTATTAAAGAAATAGAAGCCACAGTGTTTGATGCATAACATACATAACATAAAGATATTGAACATATATGAAATCCATATGTATGTTAAATATGTAAAGGTGAAGTGTTTTTTCTGTATACCCCATGTCAGCCCCTCACATCTCTAGGTCCTGAGTGACACTGTGCTAGGGCCTCATAAAAGCCAGTTAAATTGCTCTTGTTGGTGCTACTTTGAAAGTCAGTGGCCATGGCTGTTCTCAGCTCAGGGGCTATAGGAGGCTGTTTCACATTGCCTGTACCATTAGTAGCCTATATCCCTAGCATCCAGCTTTGCACATAATAGTTGCTTAATAAATGTTTGTAGAATGGAAATGAATGGAAGATGAACAGGACTGGTAGTTAGGGCTCTATTTTCAATTCTTGCTGTAATTTTTGAGTGTCTTTTGTCATTGCTTAATTTTCTCTAGATTCAGTGGCCCTGGGGCTTGTGTTAATTTAAATGCATTGTATAAATGACTGACCTACCTATCTGATATGCTGTACACAAAATGGGATTTAAAAATTAAGAATTTTGGGACAGCTAGGTGGCACAGTGGATAGAGCACTGGCCCGGGATTCAGGAGGACCTGAGTTCAAATCCGGCCTCAGACACATAACACTTATTAGCTGTGTGACCCTGGGCAAGTCACTTAACCCCATTGCCTAGCCAAAAAATACATAAATAAAAATTAATAATTTTTTTGAAGTGTTCTTTGAAACATTTGGGCAGGGAGATGCATATGTTACTTGTGTGGGGAACTTGTACGTGTTCTTATTATGTTTTAGAGTAGAGGTCCTTCCCCTGGTATTTGTAAAATAGTGTAGAGAATAATGTGTTAATTCTAGTATGTTAAGTATTAATCAGTTTTACTTAGTTGTTCAGTTTGTCTGTCTCTTCTCAACCTTGTGGACCATACTGTCCATGAGGTTTTCTTGGAAAAGATCTTAGAATGGTTTGCCACTTCTTTCTCCAGTGGATTAAGGCAGAGTTAAGTGGCTTGCCCAGGGTCACACAGCTAGTAAGTGCCTGAGTCTGGATTTGAACTCAGATCTTACAAACTCCCAGCCTAGCGCTCTATCCGCTGAGCCATCTCGCTGCCTTCTAGTTTCACTTAATATTAAATGGCTTAGAGAAACAAGAGGATTCTTAGAATTAATTCCTCTTTTCTAAATAGAAAAGATTACTGCTAACATATCATTTTCATTTTAGGTTTGGATTTTCTTTCCCTAATTCCAGTTGATCCACAGGTATGTTACCTCACTTTAGCAATTAATTTGCATTTCATTTGGTTATGATGCTTTAAATTAAGAGACCAAATTGGTTATTTTGACAAGCATAACATTAGAGCTCTCAGCTCACTTGTTCACACTAATTGAGGTAATTTAACCTTCAGAATCTGTTTTAACATATCCTTAGTTTAAAGATGTGTGTATATTTCCTGAGAATGAGGGAGCCAGGAATGTGAGGGAATGTAGCCTGGGGTTTGTTACATGGCCAGGCAAAGCTGACCTAGGATTAGAAATATACCACATAGTACACAGAGAACTGAGAGGCTTGAACAATAAGATTTGTTCAGTCATGTTTATAAAGCTATCATGTAAATTAAGTTATCTGTGATTACAGTAGGCAAACCTTTATACATATATACATATCACTGTTTTTTTCTATTTAAGATAACAAGTATCCTTTCTGCTAGATTGTCAAGGTCCAGGCGTAGCAATAGCCATGCATGCCAAAATCAGGTTAAAGGCCCTGGCAAAAGAGAAGGAAGAAAGAAAAGGAAGAAGATAAGAAAGGGGAAGGGGAGAGAAAAAAAATTGTAGAAGAGACCTACTGGCTCTTACTCAGTTACACAAGGACATAAAATTTGCCTCTTTTATAATTTGATACTGTGTACTTGACCACATCAGGTTTGAACAATGGGAACATCGGACCTGTGCTTAGAAGCATTTCAAGTCAAATGATATCTAAGTCATTTCCTGTAGGAAGAGTTTTCACTTTCTAGTAACTACTGTGTCAGTAAGTTCTGAGGCAAAATCATCTATGTACATTGCTAGGTTATCCTTTAGTCTTGAAGGGATTATACGTTTCATTGTGAACATCTCTTTGGATCAGACTGCTCAGCTCTGGAGAGTGAAAATTGAATTCCTGAGCTCTGTTGAGTAAACTTTGTGGCTGATGGTAGTTTGGTCAGAGGATGGTTATAATGAAGGTTCATTTTCATATAAAACAATCAACATTGTTGTTTCACCATCCTTACTGTACACTTAATCCATAGCTATTTTAAAAGTAAAATACATTCCATTGGAAGGGTAAACAGGAGGAACACGGTGATTAATATAAAATGGCTAGATCACCACAAACCCATTTTTAATAATTAGAAAATTAAATAATGTTACTTGCTAATAACATATCCAGAGCAACCATTTTGCAAATGAAGGATGACACATACGTACTAAAGCAGATTAAAAAAAAAATGGAACTTAATAGTAAAGTTAGGGCTTGAGGAGTACAAAGAAATTTTGATGTTTGACAGATTTTTTCCCCCTATGATTTGAGAAATTGGGAGTTAATTTCCTCCTCTTCTCCCCCCACGTTTTTCTGTCCTTTTAGACATTTGATAGTTGCTTTTATAGTTCTGAGAAGCTACTGAAAAACTTTACAGATTCACTTTGTATATGATCACTTTTTTGGTGAGCCCAGATATTTCTAAATAGTAAAAATGTTCCATTTTCTTAAAATAGGTACTATGCATGGCTGGCCTAACACTTGTAAAGAAGCTTACATATTTCCTTTCAGAAATCATCTCCCTATTCAGTGCACTATAGATTTTTATTTGATTAAAAACTATACCTTATATATAAAAGACACACATCATGTGATATCTAACCATTTCTTGCTCTTACTGTGTAGTATCTCAGTAGACATTTTATTTTAGAAGTCGTTTAGTCATTTCTGCATCAGTAAACATGTCACAACTGAAATCAGCTAGCCAGCTTTCAGTACAGCACACATTTAATAAATATCTACTCTCTGATAGTCATTCAGGAAGGTACAAACTTTAGCTCCAATGCTCCCTGCTTCGTGAAAAGTTAGGATAGATGGAATGAAAGGCTCAGGTGGTGGGGTTATCCACAAGGCCTCAGGAGGGGCGGATGCCTTTCTCTTTGAGGTGAGAGGGGAAGAAGTCGAGCATGGAGAATGGTCTTGGAATGTTTTAAGTAATGTAAGAGGTGACCATCCGTTCAGATAGTATTGGTTGTTACAATGAAGTATGTAAGTTCAGTCGTGTTCTAAGTGTAGGAAGTGCTTTTTGGCTGAGGGGCTTGCAGAGAGAGCAAGTGTGAGAAAGGCAGTGAGAGCAGAGGAGAGAAGGATTGCTGAGAAGGCCCTGCTGGGGTTGTGTGGCATACAACCTTAACGTTAACTAGAAGATATAGTTACAATAGTCAGTTAAATTTAGCATTTATTAAACACCTAATGTATGTAGAGCAATATTCCGTACACTGAGGAAAAGACAAAGTTTAGGTAAGACATGATTCTCCCCTTCAAGGAGTGCACAGTCTTATAATATACATAGAAACAAGTCCTGTTTGACGTCTAAGAGGGAAGGTCATTACTAAATGGGGGAATTGGGGAAAGAGTCATAGGGAAGGTTGCATTTGAGGTCAGCTTTAAAGGCTTTTTAGCTGTTCAGTAGTTGGGAAAAGGAGGATTGGTACTCTCGATTATCATCTAGGCCTGAAAGAATAGGTAGATTTTTAAGGCCACTTTACTTAATTAGCATCATTGAAGATAACTATGTATTAGTTCTCCCAGAATATGTAAGGTACTCCTTTAGGCCATGTTAATTAGCAGCTGCTCTCTATTCTTCAGGTTTAATATTATCCAGAATCGTGTGGCTAATGCTCATCGGTGTCTATTTTGTGCTTTAAGGTAAACTAGTCATTGATGATATTGGTAGGACTTTCTAATTTAATTGTAAGCAGTACTTAAAAACAAAATATTATGTAAATAATGCCACCTTATGAAACCTTGGGAAAATTTTCATCTCTGCATGTACAGGTAGAGACCAGTGAGATAATGTGAAATTCATTGTTTTGTATAAAACCACTGTAATCTCTTCCTCATCACCATCATTGTTTGTTTCAAGCAGTACTGTCCTCCTATGTTTTTGGATAGTCTGTCCTCAACCCTGTCAACAAGCAGCACAGCTGGAAACATCATCACATCCACAAGCCCCCAGGAAAGCAACACTCATGTGACTTCATCAGGCAGGAGTGAAACTGGGGTGATAACCAGCAGTGGGAACAACATTCCAGACATAATCTCCTTGGACTAAAATGGACTCATTGGACTACAGGAATAATTAGCCAGTGCTGCCCTTTCTTGCATCTCTGGTCCATGGCATTTATTTTATTGCCAGTTAGTTTGATATTTATTGAAAAGACAAATGGATTCTGTTACCTTCTGAAAATGGAAGAAAAGAGATTACGTGCAGCAAGAAGTACATTTAGCTTTGAAGGATTTTTTTTTTCTTTTTCATAAAATACTCTGAGTATCAAATATATTCAGCCACGTCACCATCTTTTAAAAAATAATTTGTTTCTTATGTTGCTGGATGGATTCTACAAACTGGTTAAAAGTAAGTTTTTGGTTGTAATACACAGCAATAAAATTATGTAAATAGTCAAACTTTTTTTTTCTAATAAAAGGCAATTAACTAATAGAAAAAAGTATGCTCACACATTCTGTGTGAGAGTCTGCTTTGCTGAATGAGTACTTTTCACAGATCTATCAAACTATGACAATAAGGAATTCTTCTGAAATGATCCTGGCTTACTTTATGTCTATGCTGTTATGACTCTTCTTTTTCTGTTGCCCGTCAAAGGGAAATGACTCATTTCCCCCCAGATTGTCATTTACACTGTAATATTGCTGATAAGAATGCAAAATGAAATTCTGGTATTTGGATGTTTTTTATTATATAGAAAGCTCACTATGCAAATTCTGCCCCAGGCATAATATGTTTAATGTTGGTGGATGTACATTCCTGGTACCTCATGCCACATATTGGGAGTTTTACTTGTTTTTTCAAAAAGGAAATACTAGCTATTGACTGAAAACAGTCCAGCCACAACTTTGTGGGATGGGGTGGAGGACTTGGGTAATATTGATTGAATGGTAAACTAAGAAGTTTTCCCTTTGTGACAAGTTTGAAGAGTAGCAGGGATATTGGGGAGGAGTTGAGAATAAGAAATCTTAATTTGTTTGCAAAAGCTTTATTTTTCTCTTTCATTTTATGGTATAGGATACAAACACCCTGATCACATTGTAGTGCTCAAGAAGGTTAAACTAGCACTGAAACCTTTGAGAGCCTCCGGCCACATTTTTTTTTTCTGGCCCAAAGAAGCCAGTTTCCTGTAGGATTTGTTTTCTTTGTCTAGTTTAAAATAATTCAGAAAACTTGGTTTTTCTACTTGCTAAATTTGGTACCCATAACCTTTAATTAACTTTCTTTGGAAACAACATTGTGTTCTTTTCTTAATTTAATTAACTTGAACAATTTGTTGGTTCTCAAGGATTTCAGTTACTTCAATACTACTCTTTAGTTTGTGTATTATTCTTTTCCAAGATGCAGTCGTTTCACATAGCTTTGAATCTAAATCTCTTCACTGACTGCCATGCAATTGACTAATCTTTTTGTAAAACTGAGGTGCCTTGCTGAGTACTTGTGGACTCTTGGCATGTTTTAACCAATGTCAGAGGGAGAAGGGAGAGCTACTTCCCAGTCTGTAAAATAGTCAGCTGTATATGAATGACTATGGGTCGTAAGGTCGTAGATCCATAGCTAACAGGGGCCATCTAGTTCAACTTCCTCCTAGGTTTATGGATGTGGAAACTGAGTCCCAGGGAGATTCTAAGTGACTAATCCAAGGTTCCAGAAAATTGCTACTGTCCCTGATTGGTTTTTGCACCTTACCAAGTATTCTTTGCTTGTGGGTTTTGCTTAATTTCTCTTGTGGACTATATTGAGTTTGTACAGACTTAAATTTCAGATAGCTTATTAGATTTCTTCAGGCCTTCAACTAGGTGGAAAACACCATATGACCTCTTGGGGATGGTTATTGAAGATGGAAATAAAATGAAGCAGACACCAATTGTTATTCACAACTTCTTTTTCATTACTATTTATCGTGCTCCTTTAGCAGGTTTCCCATTCATGTGACAGTCCTGTTTCAAAACAAACTAATATTGCTTTTCCAAGAAGCCTTTTTGTGGCACCATGCCAGATGCTTCAGTTACTACAGCTGCATTGTCTGTCTGCTAACTTTGTAATCAGATAGTAGTAGTATCACAGTTTGTCTGACATAATTTGTTTAATAAAACATGATGTATATTGTTTATCATTCTGTTACCTTTTAGATGTTGACATAATTATCTTTTCATTTAACAAACAGGTTTACAGTAGGTTAAAAGGAGTAACTTCTAAAAATTCATATTTGGGTGTTTCTTTGGCTCTTATTGTTGACTCTTGAATTTCAAAAACTTGAATTAGTGTTTTTTCCTTTTTTGCTATTCCATGCTATTCTCATTTGGTACTTCACCTTCTGAATATAATTTTTAGTTTCTCTAATGAAGGGGGTTGCTCAGAGGCCATCTAGTACAGCCTGTACTTGGATAAGAATCCTTCTATCACACTCAATACATAGTCATTTAGTCTTTGCCTGTGAGAGGCAACCCATTACCTGCTATGTCAGGCCACTTTTGGAAGTTGTTATTTATATTATGACTAATTTTTTCTTAATGCAGCTTCCACCAGTTTTCTACCCTCTCCCTTCTGGTCCCTTGCAGAACAAGCTTGATCCCTTTTCAATGGACAGTCCTTAAAATAGACAGTTATGTCTCTCCTCCTCCCCCACCCCCCCATCTTTTCTTTTTTGGCCAAGCATCCCCAGTTCTTAAGAGGGTGTGTAATTATAATTCATTTGAAAAATATTTAAGTCTCTTCTGCATGACATGCTCTGTGTTACTTGTCAGGGATAAAGGCATGGATACTGTCTTCAAGGAGCTGGTGTTTTGGTTGGAAAGATTAATAAATAACTCATGAAACAGAAGGAAGATCAGTATGATATCAAATAATTAAATGTGATACTGAGGTGTGACTTTAGAGAAGAGAGTGAGCTCAGTGAAAGAAAGTCTAAAAGGAGGAAGTATAACTTGAAGTGGGTTTTGAAAGATTGGCATGACTGAGTTAGATGGAGAAGAGAGAAACACCATTCCAACTTCCTTGTGAAGACAAGAAGTAGGAAATTTCCAAGGATGTGTTCAGGAACAGTCATGCTTGGAAATCAGATCAATGGACTGGGAGGAGGGGTACATGTGTTGGGTATAGTAGCAAATAGAGGTTAAGAAGAGATTATAGGTAAATTTAGGAAGACCCTAGCAGTCTTAACAGAAGTTTAGACTTCATACAGTATATCATAAAGTATCACTTAAAGTTTGGAATTAAGGAATGACACAGAATCTGGTAGTGCTGTGCCAGGATGGATTGAAAGGAACAAAACCTAGGATGTGGGGAAGATATGATATGTGTGAAAGTGGGATGGGAATTAGACATGGATGGCACCTGAGAGAATAGAGAAAGGATTGATTTTGTGGATTCTTGAAAGGAAGAATGATAAAGATTTGGAAACTTGTAAAAGGAATGGAAAAAAGAGACAAAATAAGTTTTATGACTAGGTGATTGGGAGACTGTTAATGAGAATGTGGGAGGCAAGGCCAGTTTTCAGGAGAAGATGATACACTTGGTTGAGTTTATGGTGACCTGGAGACTTTTGAATAAAGACAGGGGCCTGTTACCAGGTGATGACTCCTGGAGCAGTTTATAGAGTGGTGAGACAGCCACGTGGAAATGTCCAACAGTTTGTTGGAGATACACAACTAAAGACTAGGCTTAGAGTTAACAGAATGGGGAGTCTGTAACATAGAAGTTATGAAGAAATGTGTGTGGATCTCTGTGTGTGTGTGTGTGTGTGACTATAAAAATAACTCATTTTCAATAAGCCATAGGTGAAAATTTTCCCTTCTGATTCCAGTCCTGCTTCCTATGTAACCTGTATTACTTGTGGAGTGAGAGTTCAGTACCTCTAAAAGAATAAGCCCTTAGAGATTCTTGGCTGACAGATGAGGCAGGACGACATCACTGTATACCTCTATTGTGAAAAAGAACCTTCATTTAGGAGGAGATTCTTTAGAAGGGAAACTTGTTTCAGGTTTTTAAAGAAAGATTGCTTCAGGCTCTTCCACCGGGGGCTGCTTCCAGGAAGTCCAGAGAAGAGTCTCATTTTTCTAAGCAAACCACTTGAACCTAACTAAGCCTTGGTGCCTCTTTTCAGTGAAATATGAAAATTGTGTGAATGTAACGTTTAACCAATGGGAGACTTTGTTCTCTGTTCTTTGCTGCTTTAGTTAGGAAGGACCAATGCAGAATTATCATGGCCAAGTAAGAAAAGACATGAACTATTTTTTTTTTGTAAGAAGTTTAAAAAAAAATTTTTTTTTTGCTTTGCTTCACTTGGTATTGACTGATTTATCCATGTTTGCAAATAAAATGGACAATATTTTGATAAAAGAAGTATAATGTAATGAGGTAGCATGGCATAATAGATAGAGAGCTAACCTTGGAATCAGGAATACCTGGTTTCAAATTCTGCCTATGCCGTAGACTATCTCTGCATCACCTGCTCTCTGTTCTTGTCAACTCTTAAAACTGCAAAAGTGTTGACCTATCTTTGAGTTTCCTCATCCAGGGAATTCCCTGTAATCATACCAATTTATACCTGTCCCTAAATGCAGGATAATTAGCATTTACCATTTATCAGGCTTATGTTTTAAGAGTAGAGGCCTTTCCCCAAGTACATCTTAAATCTCTCATGCCATATGCTGGTTGAAGAGCTGTGGTCTACACCAGTGGTGTCAAACTCAAATAGAAATGGAGGACCACTAATCTGTACTTAGATACCTGTGGGCCTCATGTTAACTTACTTTTAAAATATATTATTGATGTTTTATTGTGTATTTTGTTAAGCAGTTCCCAGTCATATTTTAATCTGATTTAGCTGCGCTTGGGAGTTTTGGGCCATGTGTTTGACACTACTCGTCTACACTGTGTATCTCAAGGAAAAGTGTTCTCTTTTTTGAGGAAAAGCCCTAATTCAAAAATCGGGGGTGGAAATATTGGAGGTCTTGAAGGATTCCTTTCCTAACCCAGTCACAACCTCAGTAGAGTCCACAGTTTTGTTTTGTTTGTTGACCCCAGTCTTATAGAGTGGCCCCTACCCACAAGCAATTAAATGAAAGCATTATTAAGCCCTTAAGTTGATTTTAAGAGACTTCTATGATCCGTATTAGGGCAGCTAGTGGTGTAATGGATAGAGCACCAGGCCTGGAGTCAGGAAGACCAGAGTTCAGATCTGGCCTCAGACACTAGCTGTATGACCCTGGATAAATCACTTAACCCTGTTTGCCTCAGTTCCTTCATCTGTAAAATAAACTGGAGAAGGAAATAGCAAACTACTCCAGTATCTTTGGTAAGAAACCCCCAAAAGGGATTATGAAGAGTTGGGCCCAACTAAATAACAACAGCATGAACTGTATTTGGCCATATTTGGCACCAATAAATTCTAAAATATTTCTCACCTTTGTAAATGCATTTCCTTAACCTCAGGTGCTTTGTTTGATCATCTAGAATTTAGAAAGGCCAGAATGATAGAAGTTTAGAGTTGGAAGGTACTTAAAAAATTTAGCCCAATCACCTTATTTTACAGAAGGGGAAACTGATGCCTAGAAAAGTAAAGTGACTTGCTGACTGCCTCTGCAGGGTTAGAGGCAGAATCAAGACAAACCCAGTTCTCCTAATTCTCAGCCAAGGGCTCATTTCATTACGTTATTCCACTTCTTTCTGCAACCATTAAGTGTACAGTTCTATCCAGCTTCCTGCAGACAGCTTGCTTCTTAGCCCTTACAGTAAGGTAGGAGCTTTACAATAACCAGCAACCAGCCTTATAAAAGAGATTGCTAAGTTGGAGAGCCTAATGCTCATTTTCTCCTGTGCACCAAATGTACTTCACTTGTTATTGAACATGAAAAATACATGCCCCAAAGCTTGGGACTACAGAAGCTGTGTGATTAAAGAGAAAGAGCAAAGGCCATTGAATCAGAAAACTTGAGCTCAGATTCCTGCTCTGTAAAATAGGGGTGATAATAAACTACCTACTCTATAGGGCTGCTGAAAGAAAAGTACTTTGTAACCCTTAAAGCTCGTATTAGTGTAAAAGCACAAGCTATTTGCCATGATACCCACTCTTCCATTCCTGACAGTTGAAGACTTGTAGCCTTAAAAAAAATACTCTGAACTTTTAAGAAGTTAAGTTGTTCCACATGTTATTTTAAAAGCTGGGAGATGACATGCAGCTTATAGTTGGAGCAATTTATGATTAAGAGAGCACTTAGTAATGTGATTGTTGTCCATACCTAATCTTGAGAGCAAGCATCAAGTTTGAAAGATTGTAATGTTAATTCGCTTCTTTCTTGAAAGTCTATTTGAATCTTCTTGATATTGGGTTCTGAAAGACTGGCTAGTGGGGTGCAGGGCTTTAGGTATGGTGTGATGACCAGCTTGATTCTGAGAACCCAAAGGTTGACTGCTAGGTGATTTTTTTTTCTACCTCATCCATTCACAAAGTGCTGTAGAGAAGTCCTAAAAGAATTGTCATCTGAATCAGTGGAAGCAGCCACCAAACCAAATGAAATCTTAGTTACCAAGTATTCAAGGACTCACGCATAGGTCTTCTGACTCCTAATTTAGCGGTTTTTTCCCCTGGGACACTGGATGGTTTCTCCATGAGATTGTCTTGAGAACTGAATAGTAAATTAACCAGGGTTTCTCAGGAAACCTTATACAGTAACCCTTCCTAATAATAGCAGTAATTTCCATTTATGTGGCATTTTAAGGTTTGATAAGCACTTTACCTGCATTAATTCATTTGGTCCACATGATATGCCTTTGAAGCAAGTGCTACAAATAGTTCATTTTATGAATGGAGAAATTAAGACTCAGTTAAATAGCTTCTCCTGGGGTTCCACAGGGGTGGCAATTGAACTCCAGTCTTCTTGACTCCAAATCCAACAAATAACAACACGTTTGCAAATGGAGAGTTGGTCTTAGGTTACTGAGGGGTATTCCACATTTCCTGTGTAGGGCGGGTGAGTTGTGAGAATGAGGAAATCCTCAAGGTATTCCTGGAACCTTTGTATCATGGAAGTTTCAGTATAGGGTAAATGAGGGCTTGTGATTAATCTTTAACACCTGGAACTTTTGTGTCCAGATTTTTCCCCTCTTAGACCCAATTTGCTACTCAGTAAGTACTGCCTAGTTTTCAACTCTGGGGACTTGAGCTGCAGTCAGTAACTAATAAAGACTGGGAAAGCAGAGTCTAGGGACAAAGGTAGAGTTTCCTTCTTGCTGTCATTGCCCTTTGTTGACCAATGTGATGTAAAGGTTACCCTTGGGTCTTCTCTGATGGAATCCTCCTGTTATGGACTACTAAACTGCATGACATGGTCAAACCTAGTGAATTTAGGTTGACTGAAAGACCAATCTGAGTCTAAATTGGGGAGCAGTTTTTTTTATACTTTTAAATACTTTCAGAAACTAATGCCTAAGATTTTTTTTTAAGCCCCAAGATCTGAGGGACCTTAATAGATAACTTTGAATAGATAAAGATAAATTGTAATTAGCATAAAAGTTGTATGCAGATGAATATTTCCAAAGTACTTAAAACTTCTTGTTAAAATGGGTTAGGAAGTTTCCTCTGACTGTCAATGCACCAGAGAAGCACGTCAATATTGGCTCCTCCATTCCCGGGTGAATCAGGACCCCAAGAACTAGGGAGATATCATATCAGACGTCTTCCATCTTGTCCGGCAGATGTAGTACAATCTTCCTCATTTGATTAGCTGGGACTGGAGAATCTAGATTTGGTAGGATTGCTAGTTTAAAGTAAAGATACTGATGTTTGGAATCTGGGCCTTGGGAGACAGGACTTTGCAATGGAAATCAACTGGACACAGCTGCTTGGAGAGGTAAGTCAGCTAGCTGTCTCATTCTGAGTCCTACCTACCTGCACACTCAGCTTCTCTGGTTTATTAACAAGCATCTTTGTAATAGTCATTCACTCACTTTCCATTCTCACCTAAGAATTTGTCTGCCTGATCCACCTGTTGCAAGAAGGCAGTCTTGCCTTCCTACCTGCCTCATCTCCCAGTATGGCGCGTCTCCCCCTCCCCCCCATTATTCAGTCAAGCATCTGCCTGATAGAATTTAGTATCTGAAAAATCTGGGCTTTGGCCCCACTAACTGGAACTGCTAAAACATCACCTGTCCAAAGCTACCTGACCTTTTGACCTGTAGTACAGTGGGAATCGGCCTACAGCTGAGAAAACAGCTGGCCATTCACGAGATGGCCTCATTCTGTCGTTTCGGCCTTTTTAAACTTCACTTGCCTCCATTCAATCTGATTCAGCTACATTAACCTGTTTGCTGTTCTCCATACATTCAGTCCTTTCCACTTCTGACTCTGCCTTTGCACGTCTTACATATATCTAATTGTCTCCCTCCTCACCTCCACTGGGCCCCTTAATTTCCCTGGATTTTTCCCAGACTTGTTCAAATCCCACCTTCTGTAGAGGCATTTCCCATTCCCTAGTATCTTTCTCTTGTCAGATTACTACTTGGTATAGAGCTCGTATCTCCTTAGCTATATATAGTTTATTCTTGTTTCCCTCCTTCCCCATTAGAATGTGAGGTCCTTGAGGACAAAGATCATTTTGCCTTTTATCTCCCGTGACTGGCACGGATGGCACTGAATGGGCTTAGCCCAGCTCAGACATTGATCTTATTTGCACTATCCATTTTCTAAAAGAAACATTTTGGGGGTCTTTTTCTCTCTTAAGGTGAAAAGGAAAATAGGTTTTAAATCAGTCCAAACTTGATCACTCACCAATTCAGAATTAGCCATCTCTGAATTGATGATATTTGACTATTGTGCCTTGCTTATCTATGATAACTGCAAAAAGCTGAGTGATTCCAGAGAATACTTTTCCAGGCAAGGGAATGAAGGTTATAATCGTCTAGGCAGGAGGGAACAGTTTGTACAGCTAGGTGTAGAAACAGGGCAACTCAACATTATAGCAAGTACTCGGCACACAAAAGTTGAATCACTTGGTTTTGTTTTGTTTTTTTTTAAAGCATAAAAGCTTGATAGTTCTTCCAAGAGAGAATGTCAAATCCTGAATTCTCAAAATGTTTAAAATTTTAGTCTGATAGCTACCGAGACTCAGATTGTTCCTGAAAGCACACTTGTATTCTGCTTGATCTGGGCTAGGAATGCAGCCACCATTCCATTCTTGGTGTGTCTTTGCTTGCCCTGCCCCCACTAGAATCAGACTAGGATACCTGGGGAACCTCATGTATTGTAGATTCAGGGCCCGTGAGCACTGGGGCCTAGTGGAGTTGGTAGTATCTATACTGCTTCTCTGAGTAGAAGCCTGAAAACTGACTAGTGGGGCAGGTAGGTGAGCACTGGCGCTGGAGTCAGGAGGACCTGAGTTCAAATCTAGTCTTAGACCAGACCTTTGACACTTACTACCTATGTAACCCTGGGCAAGTCACTTAACCCCAATTGCTTCACCCCAAGAAAAGAAAAGGAAAAAGGAAAACTGACCAGGCTTCAGAACCTCTGGGGCAAGGTCTTAACCGTTTTGCCCTTTGGGCAATCTGATAAAGCCTTTGGAACCCTTGTTAAAATGTTTATAAATGCACAAATACATAGGCTTACAAGGGAAGCCAATTATATTGAAACACAATTATTGAAATATTTTAAAGAATGTAAGAGACAGAGGTTAAGAATCCTTGTGTAGAGGGAGGCAGATATGGGAGGAGGAGAAAGGAGAGAATATGTCCAGCAAAGACTGAGCGTTCATTGCCCTTGAAATTCAAACAGCAATGATAATTATATTCTCTCAACACCAACTCCAATCTTCCTCTCATCTCTTTCTTTTATTCAACCTTCATTTCACTCATTGTGATCTCTATCCGTCTATATATATATGGATATACTTATATACACATATGGAGCCTATGGGATATATCCTATATCCACTCTGTCCTATAGCCACCTTCCCTATAATGACTTCACTTCTTTATATTCCCAGCCTTCCTGGTTTAATGATTTACTGACCATCAGCCTAAAATTCCTTGCTCCCCTCATTCTTTATCTGCTAATGCTCATCCCCGAGTAACCCTTACATGTTTTATATATGTGTATATATAATATATAATTTATAACATGTTACTTATTACATACATGCATGTATATGTGTGTATGTATATGTGTGTGTATACATATACATACATACATATATATATATATACTGCTTCTCTCCTGCTGTCAATTTTTGCTGAAAGACATCCTGACACAACTGATGTGACATCAACTAGACCCTTACTATTGCTCAGCAATCCTTTTCCTTTCAATGGCCATTTTAATGTCCTCATCTTTAAACTTTGCAGCATTTAATAAGACCAACTATTTCAGGTTTGCAAAGTGATTTCCTTCCAACAAACCTATGAGGTAGGTAGTACAAGAGAAGGGGAAGAAAGTAAGCATTTATATAGCACCTACTATGGGCCAGGCACTCCAGACCCAGGACTCTATCCACTGTGCAACCCTTTGCCTACTACTTCTAGTATATGTGTTCTCATTCCCATTTTACAGGTGAGGAAACTGAGATTCTGAGAAGGTAAGTGATTTTTTTGCCCATGGTCTTTTAATAACTCTTTTAAGTGCTAAAGCCAAGATTTGAAGCCTCATCCAGCATTCTTTCCACCACACCCTATTGTCTTTCCTCCTTTTTCAGATGGACAGGTATCCCTAGGCCTTGCTCAAATGAATCCCTCTGCCTGCGTTTATAATCCCATCCCCTCCGGCCCCCCTCAGGGCATTGTTCCAGCAGTCATTCATTCCCTGTCTCTTACACATCTATTTTCTCAGATAATTTATCCAACATTCTGGAAGTCTTCAATTCTTGGTGTTTCCTGGGTGCCAGTAATACCATTCAGGCTGTCCATCCGTTGCTTCTCCTTTTCCCTATGTGATTGATTAGATTCCTTTTCAGGTCAATAATGAAGTGTATATGTCACTGCTTTATATGAGTCTTCTTTTATAATGTGCTCCAGACTATTTATACCCACCATTGTTCTTTCCATTGCCCTTAGGGTTATTTGTAATTTTAGTTCTTCTGACCTTGTGATATTTCAATATCACAATAGCATCAATGGGATAATATTGGTGCTGGTGATTTTTGTCTTTGAGGCAGTGAGCAGTTTGGGATCATTGAAAGAATGCACAATTTCCTGAGTGCAATCCAGCCTGACCTTTTCCTCCTACTCAGTTCTGAGCCCAGCTCATTTTATATCAGAAGCACATACATAGTGATGATGGGCAGCTAGATGGCACAGTGTATAGAACACTGGGCCTGAAGTCAGGAAGACCTGAATTCAAATCTGGCATCAGATACTTACTAGCTGTGTCCCTGGGCAAGTCACTTAACCTCAACCTACCTCAGTTTCCTCATATGTAAGATGGGAATAATAATAGCACCTATCTCCCAGATTTGTGAGGATAAATGAAATAATAATTGTATAGTACTTAGCACATAGCTGGTGCTATATAAATGTTAGCTATTATTATGAACTAACTCAGGGAGCTGTCTATCTATTAAACTGCAAGTTGTAATCTGACCCCAAGCTATACTGCCCAGATGAGGGATTGTTAAACTATCCATGAGTTCTGATTATACATATACACATACAGACATATATATATATGCATATACACATATATGCATGTATGTATATCTAATGTATATCTATATTTTATTTTATTGGACCTTGATTTTATTGGAGAAGGGAACTTCCACTTGTAAACTCAGCACCAATGCAAATCAGCCGACTTTTAGGTGTAACTCTGTACTTGTAGTCTTAGGACCTGGCACACAGAGAATTTAAGTGACTTGCACGGAATCACCACATCAGTATGTGTTGGAGGTAGGATTTGAATCCAAGCCTTCCTGATGTCATGGCCAACTCTATGTACTATGTAATAGATTTTCAGGAAAGGGAGACTTTTTTTTTATTAAGTAGTATGTACACATACATACAAATATAATTTTTCTTACTATTTAAATATTTAAGTAGCACACATATACATGTATGTATACATATCTGCAAATATTTGATGACTGTCTCCAAAAGTATAAAATACTTTATGAACAAAACAATATTAAACTCTGCTCAGTTTTAAAAAACACAATCTTAGAGAATTTCAGGAAGCCTAAACGAACTCACTGCTCACATACGGGCCTATGATCTCATCAACATGAGCATTCCTTCCAGCACACAGATTACAGCCTATCCATATAACTCTTGTCCATGGCCTTCCATAAGTTGACTACAGTAGTTCCAATCAATGTGCTGGGCATCTTCCATGCTTTCATCTGATGTTGAAAAGATATGAATGGAGTACCCCAACTATCCATTGATTATACCTTAATGTCACTACATGACCAGTGCATCTTCTGTTTCACTCATACATTTCCTTGACGAGATCCTTTAAACCAATGCTTCCATATAATTCTTTATTTTTATTGTAATGCACCCTGCATATGGCTATCATGTGCCTCTCCATTACCCTTTAGATGTTCCTCAATTTCACCTCTTCACTGCCTTTGTAGTTCCATGGTTTGTAATTGTACAATAACACTGAAAGCATATTAGTATTACAAAGACGAGCCTTTGCTTCAGGAAGTGTGGGGTCATTAAAAGAACTTTGAAATTTCCAAAAGACAATACAGCTTGCTCCCCTCTCCCTATTCAGTTTTAAACCCAATTCATTGTCCATTTGCAGCATCTGTCCAAGATGCAAATATTGATAGACAAATTCTATGATTGTCCATTCAGCTATACAACATAGTAATAGGCGTTTTTCATTCACTTGGTTTTTTCTGTGGGGATAGTGAGAACAATCTTTTAAAAGTGATTGTAGGTTTCATTTGTAATTTTGTCATTTTTTGTAATTTTGACTTTGTAAGTTTCTAGGACTTCATGCAATCTGCCCAATAGCATCTAAAAATCACCTGGCACCTACAAAATCTGGAGATCCTATCCATCTACTAAAATCCTTTCTCTACTTAGGCACTACATTACATCTCTTCTATGGCAGTGTTGAATACCTTTGGCAAGCATGCATCTTGTTGCTTTCTGATTTGCTTGATATTAACAGTCAGATGGTTGTCAAAGTTATCTCTGTTATATCTTCTAATGAATCTTCTATAATTTTTTATGTATACATGAGAGATGCCTTTTTGGATTTTCTGAATGGATATATAACTAATTTAGTTTTATGCAAGGGATAGAAGGATGGTTCAGTATTGAAAAATTAATTAGTATAATGAATCACATAAAAATGAATAAATAACATGATTATGTCAGTAGATGCAGAAAAGTCATTTAACAGTATGATAGATATTTCTTAAAAATTCTAAAAAGTGTAGGCATGGAAGGTATCTTCTTCAAGATGATTTTTAAAAATTTATCTAAAACTAGGAGCCAACATTATTTATAATGCTGAAACATTAGAAACTTGTTCCATAAGTACAAGGGGAAAGTAAGGATGTTCTTTCTTCTTACTATTATTTCATATAGTAATAGAAATGTCAGCTATTTTAGTAAGACAAAATGATGAAATTAAAGATATAAACACTAACAAAGAAAATACTTATTTATTTTTAATTATTATTTATTTTTATCATTTAAAATTTTTTTTGAATTCAAAATTTTCTCCTCTCTAGCCCAACCTCCTTTTCCTACCCATTGAGAAGGCAAGCAATATGATATCAATCATACATGTGAAATCATGCAAAACATATTTCCATGTTGACTGTTGCAAAAAAAAAAAAGGCAAGAAAAATAAAGTGAAAAAGTTATACTTTAATTTGCACTCAGTGTTCATTAGTTCTCTCTGGAGATGGATAGCATTTTTCATTATGAGTCCTTTGGAATTGTCTTGGATCATTATATTAATTAGGGTAGTTAAGTCTTTCATAGTTGATCATCTTTATAATATTGCTATTCTTGTGCACAATGATCTCCTGGTTCTGCTTGTTTCACTGTGCACCAATTCATATAGAAAAAAATATTCATATAGAAAAACCTCAGGTTTTTCTGAAACCATACTGCTCATCATTTCTTATAGTACAGTAGTATTCCATCATAAACATATGCTATGACTTGTTCAGCCATTCCTCAATTGATGGACATCCCCCCAATTTCCAATTATTTGCCACTACAATAAAGATGCTATAAATATTTTTGTACATATAGATTCTTTTCCTTTTTCTTTGATCTCTTTGATCTCTAGTAGTGGTATTGCTGGCTCAAACGGTATTCAGTTTTATAGCTTTTGGGCATAGTTCCAAATTGCTCTCCAGAATAGTTAGCAAAGTTCATAACTTCACCAACAGTGCATTAGTGTCTCAATTTTCCCATATCCCCTCCAACATTTGTCATTTTCTTTTTCTGACATATTAATCAATCTGATAGGTGTGAGGTGGTACCTCGGAATTGTTTTAATTTGCATTTCTTGAATCAGTAGTGGTTTAGAGCATTTTTTTTTCATATGACTATAGATAGCTTGGATGCCTTCTTCTAAAAACTGCCTGGTCTTATCCTTCAATCATTTATCAATTGGAGAATGACTCTTATTTTTATAAATCTGACTCAGTTCCCTATATATTTGAGAAATTAGGCCTTTATCAGAGAAACTTGCTCTAAAAATGTTTCCCCAGTTTCCTGCCTTCCTTCTAATTTTGGCTGCATTGGTTTTGTTTGTGCAAAATCTTTTTAATTTCATGTAACAAAAATTATTCATTTTATATGTCATAATGCTGTTTATCTCTTGTTTGGTCATAAACTCTTTTCTTTTCCATAGATCTGATAGGTAAAATTTTCCATGCTTCCCTAATTTGCTAATGATGTCACCCTTTATGTCTAAATCATGTAGCAATTTTGATCTTATCTTCGTATACTATGTGAGATGTTGGGCTATGCCTAGTTTCTGCCAAACTATTTCCAATTTTCCCAGAAATTTTGGTCAAATAGTGAGTTTTTTCCCCCAAAGCTTAGATCTTTGGATTTAACAAATACTAGATTACTAGGGTCACTTAATATTGTGTATTGTGTACCTAATCTATTCCATTGATCCACCACTATTTTTTTTAAGATTACTGTTTTGAAATATAGTTTGAAATAGGGTACTGCCAGGCTGCCTTCCTTCACATTTAAAAAAAAATTATCCCCTTGGTATTCTTGACCTTTTGTTCTCCCAGATGAATTTGGTTATGATTTTTTTCTAGTGCTATAAAATAATTCTTTGCTAATTTGATTAGTATGGCACTGAATAAGTAAATTATTTAGGTAGAATTGTCATTTTTATTATATTGGCTTATACTACCCATGGGCAACGACTATTTCTGCAGGTATTTACATATGTCTTTATTTGTATATAATTGTGTTCATTTAGTTCCTGAATTTGTCTTGTCAGGTAGACTCTTAAGTATTTTATGTTGTCTGCCATTGTTTTAAATAGAATTTCTCTTTCTATCTCTTCCTGTTGTGTTTTGTTAATAATATATAGAAATGTTGATGATTTATATAGGTTTATTTTATATTCTGCAACTTTGCTAAAGTTGTTAATTATTTCAACTAGCTTTTTAGTTGATTCTTTAGGATCCTCTAAGTATACTATCATATCATCTGCGAAGAGTAATAGTTTTGTGTCCTTGTTACCTATTCTTATTCCTTCAATTTCTTTTTCTTATCTTAATGCTTATAGCTAGCATTTCTAGTACAATATTGAATAGTGACCATAATGAATATCCTTGTTTCACCCCTGATCTTATTAGGAAGGCTTCAAACTTTTCCTCATTACAGATAATGCTTGCTCGTGGTTTTAGATAGATACTACTTATTTTAAGAAAAGTTCAATTTATTCCCTATTCTTTCTAGTGTTTATAATAGAAATAGTTGTTGCATTTTGTCAAAAGATTTTTTTGCATCTATCAAGACAATCATATGATTTTTGTTGTGTTTGTTATAGGTATGTTCAATAATTTTGAACCAGCGCTGCATTCCTGGTACAAATACTGCCTGGTCATAGTGTGTGATCTTCATGATATATTGCTGTAATCTCCTTGCTCATATTTTATTTAAAAATTTTTGGCATCAGTAATTATTAGGGAAACTTGTCTGTAGTTTTTGTTCTTTGTTTTTGTTCTCCTTGGTTTAGGTATCAAAAGCATGTTTGTGTCATAGAAGGAATTTGGGAGGACTCCTTTTTTTAAAACTATTTTTTCAAATAGCTTATATAATATTAGATTTAATTGTTCTTTAGGTGTTGGGTAAAATTCACTTATGAATCCATCTAGTCCTGGGGATTTTTTCCTTGGGGAGCTCTTTTGTGGCTTGTTTGCTTCCTTTTTCTAGGATAGGATTATTTAAGTGTTCTATTTCCTCTTCTGTTAATCAGGGTAATTTATTTCATCCATTTCACTTAGATTTTCTGTTTCATTGGCATATAATTGGGAAAAACAGCTCCTAATATTTGCTGTAATTTCATCTTCATTGGTGGTGTAATCATCCTTTTCACTTTTGGTACTAATAATTTAGTCTTTCTTTTTCAAAATCAAATTAACCAATGGTTTATCTATTTTATTAGTACGCCACCCACCATAAAACAAGCTCCTAGTTTTATTTATTAGTTCAATGATTGTTTAAAAAATTTTCAGTGTTTTTAATCTCACCTTTGATTTTCAGGATTTCTATTTTGGTGGTTAATTGGGAATTTTAAATTTGTTCTATTTCTAGTTTTTTAATTGCATGCAAAATTCATTTGATCTACTCTTTCTCTTTTTATTGATATAAGCATTTAGAGATACTAATTTTCTTCTAAGGAGTGCTTCAGCTGCATCTCACAAATTTTAGGATGTTGTCCCATTGTTGTCATTCTTTGATGAAATTACTGATTATTTCTGTGATTCGTTCTTTGACTCACTTGTTCTTAAGGAATAGATTATTTTGTTTCTGATTACTTTTTAATTTAGTTTTCCATTGTCCTTTATTGAATGTAATTTTTATTATATTATGGTCTGAAAAGTGTGCATTTACTATTTCTGCTTTTATATATATATGTGTGTATATATATACACATACATGAAAGGTATACTCCTTTCTATTTCTATTCCATTTTCTCCAGAGGTCTGTCATATCCAATTTTTCTAAAATTCTGTTGATCTTCTTACATTCTTATTATTTTATGGTTAGATTTACCTAGTTCTGAGAGGGGAAAGTTGAGGTCCTCCACTAGAATGATTTTACTGTCTATTTTTTCTTATAAATCATTTATATTTTCCCTTAAGAATTTGGACACTCTACCATTTGGTGCATATTTGTTTAGTATTAATATTACTTCACTGTCTGTGGTCAATTTTTGTTTATATACATGGCACCTTCGCAAAAATTGATCATATATTAGGGCATAAAAACCTCACAAAATGCAGAAAACCAGTAAATATTAAATGTATCTTTTTCAGACTATAATGCTCATTTTTGGGTGGGGAAGCACTGTCCCAAGCCCCAAGTTTTTTCCCCCTGCTACTTTCATAACTAGTTCTGAGAATCTGTAAGTTTTTAGTGCTTCTAAGATGGTAGTATTCTGAGAAGGTGTGGTCATTACTGTCCTGGTTTTCACACTGGTCTTTTCCCAGGACGGGCCACAAGTACTAGTGTTCCTCTCCACCCTAGAATTGTGACCAGGACCTTTGTTCCCTTGTAATGGACAACAAGCAATGTTTCCTATCTTGGAACTGCAATCCAGAACTGTGTATGGCCAATGGAGTTGCCAAACAGTGCCTGATCCTGTACTCAGTGTCAATTCAGGGTCTCTTGGCAATCCCTTTCTGACCAGTTGTCCAGACTCCTTACCATTTCTAGACTGAGAACCCCCAAAGCTGCTCCTTGCTCATTGCTGATTCTTGTACGTCAGACCAATCCCCATCCTGACATCAGAGACCTTTCATGAGAACTCCTAAGTTGTTTTGGGCTGGAAAAATATCTCACCATAACTCTGTGTTGGCTATACCATTCCAGAATTCAATTTGACATATCCAAGTTATTTGGAGAAGTATATTGGAAGAATTTGACTGAGTTGCCTCCCCTACTCTGCCATCTTGGCTCTGCCCCAAGTTTTCTTTATTTGTAAGTAATAGTGATGATAACTTTTATGTAGTGCTTATGTAGCTTTTATGTCTTGTGTGTGTATGTGTATATATATATATATATGTGTATCTATATATATAAAGTCAATGGTGTCAAAATCAAGTAGTTATCAGCACTATTACTTAATGACAATGTCACTTCTCTTTGCATCAGTTCATGTAAGTCTTTCCAGGTTTTTCTGAAATCATTCTGCTCATCCTTTCTTACAGCACAATGATATTTCTTTTTTTGAGGGGGGTGCAATCAGGGTTAAGTGACTTGCCCAGGGTTACACAGCTAGTAAGTGTCAGGTGTCTGAGATCGGATTTGAACTCAGGTACTCCTGACTCCAGAGCCAATGCTCTATCCACTGTGCCACCTAGTTGCCCCAATAATATTTCATTGTAACAATATACCACAACTTGTTCAGCCATTGCCCAATTGATGGGCATCCTCTCAATTTTCATTGGTAACTTTGAAGAAATAGTTTCACTTGAATGATGGAGTCAGAAACTCTTTTCCCACCTTTCTAAGTCTATGGTCTTGTGATCTTTGAATAGGGGTGCAAAGAGAGTTAAAGTTAAGGAAGAAATGTAGTTTTGGTTTTGGAAGAGCTTTGATGACAGACCAAGAATTGGGGTTTTATCCCACAAGACTTCTGAACTGCATATGGCTCCTTCACATGTATTCCAGAACTCTGACCCCTGAATTAGAATATTTTATTATGCTCTATTATGCTGACCTATACAGTGCAAATGGGGAAGGCCGTGAAATAAGCAAGATAATTGAATATCCTATAGGGCTTTGGGGTCATTCAACAAGCATATACTGAGTATCTACCATGTGCTGGTCACTATGGAGGATTCAAAAATAATGTGGTCTTAAGACAGAATATGACATAAAAGAGGACTATAGGACAATGACACAAATGACTATGATACAAATAAAAATGTGAGAAGTACATCTGAGAAATACAAATAGTACTTTGGGGTTATGGGGAAGAAGGGATTAACATTTTGAACAATAATTCTCATCATCCAGAGCTACAGATAGAGAATGTGTTGGAGGTTGGGCTACATGAGAGCTGCTTTGTGAATGAATCTTTGTTCTCCCCTTGCTTAACTAGAATTTATCTTTTTTGCCGCAAGGCTGAGTTTAGTGATAAGAGTGTATAGGTTCTGGGCAAGTCAGCTTCTGGTTGGTTTAGGTTTTCCTGCAAAATCAGCCTTATGTAAGATTTGGGAGGAAGGCATAAATGAGTCCTGTCCGATACTTACTGTCTTTGGGACCCTAGGTAGTCAAGTCATATCACCTCTCTCAGTTTCCTCATTTATGAAATGCAAATAATAATCACTGTTGTTTTTCCTTCATTTTTTAAGAGGACCAATGACATCACAGGGATGATGTCTTGACTTGCATATGAATAGGATTTAAGTGAGGCAGAGCTGCACAAAATCATCTGCCTCACTCTCTCTTCCCGAGTCATCAAAGTCCAGTAGCAGGACAAAAGTCAAGATAACTGGCGATGGCCTGGGATGCAATGGATGACCTTGGTGTCTTCCATGACAAACCAAATTCTAAGTGCTCCACAGTGCCTGCTTCAGCCACCTTCATGGCCGTCAGAACAAATTATTCTCATCTGCCCGTTCTGCCAGGAGAGTCTTCACGTGCTTGGGGTAGACATCCCCCTACTTACTGACGTGTTTGAAGCCTGTTGGTTACCCCCAATCTGGTTTAACCCGTCTGCCTGCTGGGATGTGGCTGCCGCACATGCTGCAGCTTCTTGGAGCCACAGGTGAGAGTTGAGTAACAAGTGGACATCAAAGGTGGGTGAGCAGCCCTGGTAAGGGGTCAATAAGCCCTCACACCGGAGGTTCTAGTCCTCCCTGAGCACCCCACATGCCCCAATAATCACTGTAGTATTTACTGCATAGAATTATTGTGAGAGTCAAATGAGATCATGCATTTCCATTGCTCTGCAAACCTTGAGATCTTTCTTTGTAAACCTTGGAGTGCTGTGTCAGGGTCAGTCACCATTACAATGATGATGCAGAGATGAATTGAGTCTCTTAGAATGACTTTAGTGGTTCTGGGAAGATCCCTTGACTCTTCCTTACTTACTATCCTTAGATGTCCTTTTCCTTTGTGCCATGAGGCCTGACATTTTGCAGTGTGCTACTCCTGCTTTTGGGATCAGCATCTATCTCCTTTACCCCGTGCCCTCTTTTAAAATGAAAGTGCCCCTAAGAAGACCCAAGTCCTTAATCAGTCAATCGACATTTATTGGGCACTGTGCTAAGTGCTAGGGATACAAAAAGAGGCAAAGGATAATCACTGCCCTCAAGGAGCTTACAGTCTAAACGGAGAGACAACATGCAAACAAATATATACAAAGCAAGCTATATACAAGATAAACAGAAAATAATTAACAGAGCACTAGAATTAAGAGAGGTTGAGGAAGGCTTCCTATAGAAGGTGGAATTTCAGTTGGGATTTAAAGGAAGCCAGGAAGGTTGGTAGACTGAGCAGAATAGGGAAGGCATTCCAGGCATGGGGGATAGCCAGAGAAAATTCCTGGAGTCAAGAGATGGAGTGTCTTGTTCGTGGAACAGCCAGGAGGCCAGTGTCATTGATTCAAAGAGTATGTGTTGGGGATTAAGGTATAAGGAGAATGGAGAGATAGGAAGAGGCTAGGTTATGAAGGGTTTTGAATGCCAAACAGAGCATTTTGTACTTGGTTTTGTATTTTGTAATGTGATGAGGGCCTGAGCTAGAATGGTGGCAGTATAAAAGGAGAGAAGCAGGGCTTATATGAAAGATGTTACAAAGGTGAAATCAGTGGGCCTTGGCAACAGCTTGGATGTGGAGGGTGAAAGATAGTGAGGAATTCAGAATGACTCCTAAGTTTCAAACCTGATAGTCTTGGTAGGATGATGTTGCTGTCTATAGTAATAGGAAAGATGGCAGGGGTGGGGAACATTTAGGGAGAAAGACGAGTTCTGTTTTGGACATACTGAGTTTAAGATGTCTATGGGACATTCAGTTTGAGATGTCTGGGAGGCAGTTGGAAATACGAGGTTAGAGGTCAGCAGAGAGGCTGACAAGGTCCAATTGAGAAGCATCAGCATAGAGAGGGTAATTAAATCCATGGGAACTAATGAGATCATCAAATGAAGTAGTATAGAGGGAGAAGAGAAGAGGGCCCAAAACAGAACTGTGAGGGACATCTATGATTAGAAGGTATAATCCAGAGGGGGATCCAACAAAGGAGACAGAAAATGAGGAAAAGCAAGAGAGAGGTCCTGAAAACCTAGAGGGAAGAAAGTATCAAGGAGGAGAAAATGATGAACAGTTTCAAAGGCTGCAGAGAAGTCAAGGAGAATAAGGATTGAGAAAAGGTTGTTGGATTTGACAACTAAGAGGTCATTAGTAACTCTGGAAAGAGTGGAATAATGGGTTTGAGTGGAATAATAAGGTCAGAAGACAGATTGTAAGGGTTTAAGGAAAGAGTGAAAAGAGAAAAAGTGGAGGCCTCTATTGTAGATGGCCTTCATGAGGAGTTTAGCTATCAAGTGGCAGAAGAAATATAGAATGAGAGTGGTGACGGAGGGATCAAGTGAAGGGTTTTTCAGGATAGGGGAGACATGAACATACTCATTGGCAGTAGGAAATGAGCCAGTGGAGAGGGAGAGATTGAAAATAAATGAAAGAGTGGGGATGACAGAGACAACAATCTGTTGAAAGAGATGAAATGGAATGGAATCACTTGAATTGGGAGAGATATTCACCTTGGCGAAGAGCAGGGCCAATTGACCATGTGAAATAGGGGTGAAGAAGAAGAGAATGGCAGAAGGCATCTGAGTGATGAGGAAGAGGAGAGAAGAGAGAGTTCCTAGCAAATGGCCTTAATTTTTTTTTCTGTAAAATATGAGGCAGAGATTTCTGCTGAGAGAGTAGGAGATGAAAAAACCATGGGACCTTTGAGGAGGGATGAAAAGGTTTGGAGTGGGGTAGTGAGTTGTTAAGGGAGTGGTGTAGTAGGATTGCCTAGCAGCAGTGAGGGCCCAGTTAAGGTTGTGTAACAGACTTTTGTAGTATACTCAAAACGGTTGTGTGATTTTCTCCACCTTTGTTCAGTAGCACATGTATAGGTGCAAAGGTGATGATTGGTGAGAGGTTTGAGGTTTGGCTGGGGGAAATCACTGATATGATAAGTGGGCTAGAGATTCAAGAGAAGAGGAAAGTATAGAGTTGAATTGGTTCACCAAGGATTCAAGATGGGGAGAAAAGGAGTATCTGGTAAGGGGTAGATGGCCTGGGAGAGAAATGAGGCATCAAGAAGTTAGAGATCATGGTGCAAAGGAAGAATATGGTTATTTAAGGGAGGGCAGAGAGAGAGGTAACAAGTCAATAGTTTATAGTCAGATAAAGGGATTTCAGAATTCTTGAACATGACGGTGTTACATTCTTGGATGATGACAAGATCAGGGGTCTTCATGTGTGGCTGAGATGGGGTGGAGTAGTAGCTCATGGGAAATGAATAGGTTGAGGAACTGAATAGTTACATTATTTGAGGGAGAATCAATATGTATGTTGAAGTCCCTTAATACGAATGTATGAGTTGGGGAGGAAAGAAAAAGAATATTGAGAAAGGAAGGAGAGTGACCAGGATCCATAGACAGCTGCTACCAGGACATTGATTGTGTGGTAGATATGAATAGCATGAACCTCAAAGGAAGAGAGGTTACTGAATGATGGAGGTAGGGGGGGAACCTGGAAATGGTAGTGGGGAGCAAAGAGTATTCCAATTCCCCTGCCACTACCAGTGAACCAGGAATAATGAGTGAAGGTACAGTTAGTCCTAAGTATGAATTATTTTAGCAGATACTTTTTTTCTGGGTTAAGAGGGATGGGGCAGCATGAGAACATTTCAGGGGGACCCTGGGAGGTGGTGGGGGCCTGAAGAAAAGGGAAGCTGGGGGACTGAAGATAAAACTTGACCAATTCACAATTCTGCCATTTGCAGGTTGGCTTTGTTTATACTGGGAACTGTTTAAAGTGGGGCCCACTTGTCTGCCACAGAGTCTAAAGAATCCTTTTTATATGGCTCTTTCCCTACCTCATTCCCTCTGAGAAGCAAAAAAAAAATGCCAACTCTGAACTGATGCCCAATGGGTATTCCAGATCCCCAGGCCACATTTGAGGAAATTGGCTATTTGATAGTGTGTATGTGTGTGTTGGCTGGGGGGTGATGGTGAGGGAACAGCCAATAGTCTGCCTGCCCTTGATGCCTGCCCCGCAGGTACCAAGCTGTTAGCAACACAAAGATCTGCTTTCACTTTCACTATTTATATAGGGACTTGTTCTGAGTATTTATTTAGGAGTAGTCTCTAGGGGAGACTGAAAGGTGTTGCAGCTTCATTTCCTTAGAGCAGCTAGCAGCAGGAGGCAAGATACAAGGAGACTTTGGCTGGAGGGGTAAAAGGAAAATGTTCAAAACAATTTGAAACAAACCAGAGTTAATGAAGTAGAGAAAACCACACTGGCTGCACCAGATGGCCTCAAACCAACTGAAATGAGAAAGAAACAAACACATGCACAAAAGTATCGAGCCAGTATATTTTCTCTTAGAACGTGCAACCTGAAACAGGGAGTTAAAAGAAGGAGCGAGGTCTTGATTCCGAGACCTAGGTTAGAATTCCATGCCATAACACAGGCTCTCTTGGTCTGTGCAGAAAGGTGCATGATTTCTTAATGGGTTTCCCAACATTGTGGTGGCTTTTCCCAGAGCATGTTATTTCTTTGAGGGACGTATTTTAATTAAAACTCCTGTATACCTGACAATCCCTGGAACAGGGCCATGTCCCTCGTGGATACTCAGTAACTATCTATTGCCCTTTATATGGAAAGAAGGGGCAAGGTAGTATAGTAGATTTTAAGGTAGTATATAGATTTCTAGATAGAAATAACAAAACTTGTGTTCAAATCTAGGTTCTTCTACTTGTGTGTCCTTGGGCAAAGAATAACTTATCTGGTCCTTGTTTTTTTTCATATATTAAATTTTGGAATGGGGATGGTTTAGATGATATCTAAGAAGCCTGTTAGCTCTAAACCCTTTGATCTTTCGGGCCCACTCTCTGTAGGATGTGTGCTTAGAATCATATTTCTTCCATTGGTAGCAAAGGACTTTTTTTTCCCATTGAGTCCCTGTTGAATATTTGAGAAGACCTTGAGCAAAGGTTTGTTCATAAGATTTAGAGTCAGAAGGAGAAAGTATCCTGGAAGAGAAAGAATGCTGTATTTGGAATCCAAAGGCTTTTAAATCCTAACGTTGCACATTGTAAGCGCTTAATAAATGTCTGTCGCCTGCCTGCCTTTCCCTAGATGTCCTTGGGCTGATCACTTAATCCCTGGGAGCTCCACTTAATTTCCCTCACACCTTCCCTTGCAGCTCTAAATCTATGAGCTATAGAGAGTTTGTAGATCTTCCAGTTCAAACTAGATCATCTGACTTTTGAGGAAACTGAGGCCAGAGAGTTAAAGGCATTTGTCTAAAATCACACCAGCAGCAGAACTGAGGTTCAAACCCCCAGGTCTTGGGACTCCACATCCAGTAGTCTATCCCCTAGAGCACACTGCGGGGAAAGTCTGAGTTAATTCTTCCCATCTCCAGAATGAGGGCAGGCCCAGGTATTTGATCCTCCGAGCTTGCTCTGTAAAGGAAGCTGGTGTGGGGAGAATGTCTCCAGAAGGCCTTGCCTGCTCACAGGCAAACAGTTTTCACTGGTCCAGAAGATACAATTCTTGTCCCAAGTGTTAGCAGTTATCTTCTAAAAATATTCCAGGGGTTTCGTTTCACCAAGACAAACAGGGTCCCCTGTGGCTGGGGTAGAACCCACCCACAAATGAATCATAGTCTTGCTGTCAGTGTTTTTTCCCCCTTGTACACATACCCTAATATGTCCCTAGTACCCGAGACTCACTTTCTAGTTGCTTTTTACTTGTGAGGTTTGAGCATCTTGAGAATAAGATTTGAAGTAAAAAAACAACAAAAATTAAAAAAAAAAAACAAACCCTGAATTTGAGACCAGGTTTTAAATAAATAAATAATAAATATATATGAAATATATATATAAATATATAAAATAAATAATAAAATAAATCACTTCCTTTTTCTGGGTCTCAGTTTCATCATCTATAAAATGGGGGGACTAGACTACATGATCTTTAAGGTCCTTCCCAGCTTTAAATCCTATAATCCTTTGATCCTAGGTTCTTGAGTGGAATCTGACAGTGTCAAGACATTTCTCCTTGGGATATAATGAGTACAACCTATTTGAGGACTGGATTTGGAAGATGATGAAGGAGGATAGACATCCTTTAAGGATGCCTCCAAAAATTGCTACTGGAGTAGTCAAATTCCTTATTTGATGCAGAGAAGATCCTGGGTTTTTGAAGGATAGGCTGGTAGGGTGTAAGTTCTGTCATGTTAGAAAGGCTTCAGTTATGGTCCCAGGAAAAGATTGAGTGTGCTGTTTGAGAACCAACCTAGTGAAATGTAGTGAGGCTTCTTATGTGTTAGCCACCATGTAATGAGTTATGTGGCTATGGCAGCCAATATAACAAAGAAAAAAATTTAAATAATCCTCAGCTTTTTTGGGGGGTGGAAAGGAGAGGAGAGATCTAATGGGAAAGGGGCTAGGTGGTGATGTGGATACAGCGCCAGGCCTGGAGGCAGAAAGACTCATCTTCCTGACTTCAAATCTGGCCTCAAACACTTACTAGCTGTGTGACCCTGGGCAAGTCACTTAACCCTGTTGGCCTCAGTTTCCTCATCTGTAAAAATGAGCTGGATAAGGAAATGGCAAACCACTCTACTATCTTTGCCAAGAAAAGCCCAAATGTGGTCATGAAGAGTGAGACACAACTGAAATATGACTGGACAGCAGCCACGAAGTGGGAAAGAGAAGATCAATAATGGTGATGAAAAGGAAGAAAAGAGTGTTAATGAAGCATTTAAAAATACCCAAATGAGAATAGAAGCAAGTTTAGAAGGAGACATGGACAAGCAGGGCAATGTTGGCATTACCATATTAAACTTGATATATATTTTAAAAAATTAACTGTAATGATTTCATATACAATATGCATTTAATATGTTCATTTAAAAAAGTGATTTTCTATTTCATAATTTAAAAAATAACTGTTAGTCTTCGTGGCCTCTTCCCCCTTCTCACTGATGCTGCTGGGGTTTCAGAAAAAAGGGCAGAATATGGTCCGAATCATATAGTTTTTAGATCATCAATAAATGTTAATTTAAATGTAGAGGCTCTGAATATGACATCTTTGTCCAGTGACTGATGAATTGACATGCTGTTGAAAATATAGAACCACAACAGCATTTATATTCTTGAAATAAACTATACCAGGAGATAAAAGGAAACAGAAGCTAAAGGCAAGGGAGGGCTTACAAGTTTCTCTTGGAAAATCATACAAAAGAATTGGTGGCACTGGTTTCATCCTGTGCCCAAAGGCAATAGGAAACATTCTTTCATATTGCACTCTGTCATCTTGTTTAGCAGTGGTCTTGAACAGCATAAACAAAGAAATCATCATGAAGATAAGTGTACTAGATACAGTAGCATCTGTTGAGATGTAGAGAAATTTTAAGAAGTAAAGAATTTTAAGAAATTTAAGAATTTTAAGAAATTTTAATTTAAGAATTTATTTTTAATTTAAGAAAATTAAGAATTTTAAGAAGTAGAAAAATTTTTTGAACCTGACCCAATCCTCCAGAGTCAAGATATACTTGGACACTTTTCTGACATTAGTGTAAAGGTTTCTAAAAATTTTAATGGAGTTGTGATTTATCAACAAGCATTTACTAAGTGCCAGCTGTGTGCTAAGTATTGTAGTAGGTGCTGGGGGAAAAAAGACAAGAGAATAAAACTTCCATGCCCTCAAGAAACTCATATTCTATTTGGGAAATGACGTATATGAATGTAACCGGGATTTTGCCAATGGGTGGAGTGTTTTGTGTGCTACTGCATATGCAGGAAGAGTTGATGGGGAGGATGCTGAGTAGTAGCTAACATTTATATATCATCTACTACGTGCCAGGCACCGTGCTAAGTACTTTAAAAATATTATCTCATCTGAATCTCACAACATGTTATTATTTTCCCCATTTTACAGATGAGGAAACAGAGTCAAATGGTTAAGGGACTTAGGCAGGGTCACACGGCTAGTAAGTGTTAGAGGCTAGATTTGAACTCAGATCTTTCTGACTCCAGGCAGGGTGCTCTATCCATTGTACCACCTAGATGCTTAAATGCATGGTGGCACTGCATACCTCCATGAGGGGCAGAGGTGTCAGAGCTTCTAGCAAAGACACCTGTAGTTCTCTTTGGGACCAGTTCTAAGGAGGAGAGAGAAACATTTTGGAAGCTGAAAATATGTAGGAGAAACCAGCTTTTTATCATGTCCCTGATCTCTAGCTTTCTTTCCTGGAGATTCTGGAGACTTTCTCCATGGGGCCTCACTCTTGGTTTTATCTTGCTCCCAGAAAAGTACTCCTTCATGCTGGTATATTTTCTGGTATATTCTAATCTGTAGAACATCTCCAATTTCCACTTCGTTGGTTGGTTATATGTATTTACTTGTCCTATTCATGGTGGGCTTTTATATAACCATCATTTTGTGGGAGGCAGCTATGGTAGAAGTAGGATATACTAGTATTTCCCCACAACCCGGGTTAAGCACACACCCTCCTCCTTCCTTTCATTTACACGGAATAGTTTCCCCTAAATGAGACACAACAGTCCCGAGACCTGATTGGTCCTTGTTTCACTGACACGGCTAAGGGCACAAAAAGTCCCACCCACATGCAGTTGAGACCCCTGCAACTTGGTGGATTTCTGAAGACCATATGAGTCACCATGCCCTTCACCCTACCTCGCCCTGATGACCAGACACTTTTTGAGGAGACAAGGAGGGCCAACTCCAGAGAAACTAAATACCACTTTATCCTTGTGATATATCTTTACTGGGTTAGGGCAAAGTAAACTTCCTTTTTGTTAACTGTTCAATTACTTTCGATTGCCTCATTTCATCCCAATATTGAATCTGAACTAAGAAAATAGTGGTGTTAGAGACATCTCCAGTAGAGACCAAGCTACAGGGTATAAATGTAGGACAACCTCCTCTCTTAAGAATGACCAGGGAAGGGGCTTACAGATGGTGCAGTAGATAGAGCACTGACCCTGGATTCAGGAAGACCTGAGTTCGAATCTGGCCTTAGACACTTGACACTTATTAGCTATGTGACCCTGGGCAAGTCACTTCATTACTTCAGAGGAAAAAAAAAAGAATGACCAGGGAACAGGTGAGACTAGTGCCACAAAAACCTAGAAAGAAAAGCCTATCCAAGAGAACAGGATGATCAGTGCTGTCAAAAGTTGGCTAGAGATCAAGAAAGCTAAGAACTAAAAGAAAGCCTTTTGATTTAGACCAGAAGGCATCATTGGTAACTTTGGAGAGCACACTTCAGTGCTATCAGAAATGACACAGTCATAGATTTCAGAGCAGCCTAGGTAAACATTGATGAACTGATGTAGAATGAAGTAAGGAGAACTAAAATGAATGGAAATGAAAACAATACTAAAAGACTTCCATTCTCTCATGAACTGTTTTGGGAAAATCCTAGCCCTTGCCTTGAAAATGGAAAATGAAGTACAGTTGCTTCCATTGGTAAAGAGAGACTGTGGGCTACAGAAACAGAACATTGTGTATTCTTTCAGGTTCAGTCACATTGGTAGGTTTTGCTGAGCTGTTTTTCACAAATAACATTTAGTAGGCCTTCTAAAAACCAAAAAAGAAAAAAAAAGAACAAAAAAAGGAAAAAAAAGAAGAATGACCAGGGAAGTAGCTTTTATTCTGACCCACAGTTGTACCCCTAGACCAGGGGTGGAGAACCTGTAGCCTTGAGGCCACATGTGGCCTTCTAAGTCCTTGGGTGAGGCCTTTTGACTGAGTCCAAGTTTTACAGAACAAATCCTTTTATTAAGGGGGTTTGTTCTGTGAAGTTTGGATTCAGTCAAAGGGCCTCATTTGAGGACCTAGAGGGCCACCTGTGGCCTTGAAGCCAAAGGTTCCCCACCCCTGCCCTAGACCAACAATATTTAGGGGGACAGTCAGATGTAATTTTAGTTTGGGGACCCTGTTGGAGTCTGTAGAAAAGAGTACTCAGCTTCCTGGTGCTCCTGAGGCCTCCTGGCAATGGTGCAGGTGCTGTCCCCGGGGTTTTCTTCACAGTGGCAGCCAAGACCTCCAATCATATCAATCCATGCCTCCCAAGAGCCTCTCATCTCTATGTTTAGTTAACCCATGGGTACAACTAAGTCTTACATGGGCATATACATCTTACATATGCAAGTATATATTAAGTATACGAAAATAAAAGCAGGATCGATTGAGGTCATGAGTAGCTGTCAGTATAAGGAAATGATTCAGGCCAAAGGCAGTACTTGAGCCAATTCTTGAAGGAAACTAGGCCCTTCAATCCTTCCATCCTTCAGTACTTTTCCAGATCATAGCCCCTGTTGCAGTTTGACTTTCCCAATCTCTACCCATTAATCAATTCAATTCTACACTAGCCTCATCTTGCTCCTTTGTCCTACTGAGTAGGACCTACTGCCACTCACTCCTTTCCAGGCTCCAACCCTGGATTACTGCTCCTACTCATGGGCTTCTGGACAGAGCTAGAGTTTGTAATCTTATTGACTGGATCCACTACGAAATTTCTATTATCTAATATCAACTTATCACTATGACAAGGCAATATTTTTACTCCTGCTCCCCATACTAGTTGCTGAAAAGCTTCTTTACCATCCTCTCACCTCACTCTCTCAACTGAGAAAAATATAGCCCATTCACCATGAATACTCTCTTCTTTTCTTTACACATCTCACAACCCTTTGACATTCTCCTCCATCCTTTCCATCTTTTCTCCACTCTTTGATGAAAAGGTGGCCCTTCTCCTTGCCAAGGTCAACTCCTCTATACATATACTTGATCTTATATTTTCCTAGAAGAATCTCTCTCTCTCTCTCTGTCACACACACACACACACACACACACACACACACACACACACACACAC
>NW_020954569.1:64136649-64147700 GCF_900497805.2 Vombatus ursinus | reverse complement strand
CACACACACACACACACACACACACACACACACACACACACACACACGCACTCTTTCAACCTCTCCCTTCTCTCACTGGAAGGCTAGAGTCCAGGATCCTGCTGCCTAGGAAATCTCTCCTCCTCTCTCTAGGAGGCTGTGGCTGAAAGTGTGCCTTTCCTATTGCTTCTCCAAAGCTAGGCCCTGGCAGTTAGCGTATATCCACATGGTAAGGATCCAGGAACTCAAAGCTCTGGCTTTGCTGCACTGAGAGGATGTCTGAGTTGATGATGGTGGGTCAGTCCTTGGGAGGAAAAGGTGATGTGGCAATGGCCCTGCTTCCCCCCACCTCAAACAAATCCGGTCTACTCTCAGTTCTCTTCTCTCTGATCCATGCTCAGAAAAGAAAGAACGGCAAATAGATCAAAATCTGCTAAAAGCCTACTTTGTATAGGCTTAGCAAAAAGGGGTAATTCCATCTAAGCTAACTAATTAATCCCCAATCCAGTCCAAGTCAATCAACTCGACCCCATAGATGAGACTCAAGGCAAGTCTTCATTTTTTTTAAGTCTTCATTTTTCAATGAAGTGTTAGAGGGATCTAATCCTAATCTTTTTTTTTCCAAAGCAAATATATTTAATTAAATTAGAATGCCAACATAATAACAAGGAATAAAACAAAGTGCTAAAGGCTTTTGGCACCCATTCCCAAATCACTGGCTCCACCAAATGCCTCCTGAGAGTGCTAGTTAGACTTTAATCAGCCCCCTTGTTTCTCCAAAGAAGTGGGAGAGGGATATGTCAATGCCCTCCTATGCCCTAATCTTTTCAAGATTGTCAATGAGAACATCTATATCATCCATAGAAAGAGAAAAAGCCACAAAGGCTCAGAGCCTTATAAGTTCTTAAAATTGATTGGAATCCTTTGTATATAGTTGTTACTGTCCTGGTATGAATAGTAGCAGCCAGTGTGGTGTGGTAGGAGTCCTGATTTTGTAGGCAGAGGACTTGAGTTCAAATTCAAACTTTGCCATTTACTAGCTAATTGACCTTGGGCAAATAACTTCTGTGGCCATCAGTTTCCGCATCTGTAAAGTGAAAGAGTTAAACTAGATGTTCCCTTCTAGCTCTGAATATTTCTATGAACATTATTGATGTTACTTTTATTTAGCCAAACTACTTTTTTTTCCTAGTTTTTCTCATCTTTGTTATATTTCTAGTATCTATAATCGGTACTAATGTTGATATTTTCCCCATCTCTGTCTCTGTCTCTGTCTCTGTTTCTCTCTCTCTCTCTCTCTCTCACACACACACACACACACACACACACACACAGAGTATATATATTAATATATGTTATAAAAGACAAAGGCCAAGGAGTCAAACTTCCTAATAGCTAAAGTTCCTTTACCTATGTCCTTTCCCCTCCCAAACTCAGGGCTAAGATTTCCTGTGCTCCACCCCACATAGTTTCACTTTTCCAGTTCTCTCCATTGTCTTCTCACCTGAAGGTTCCTTGAGTAACATGTTCATCTGCTTCTTCCTGCCCATCTCCTGTGGTATGAAGGTAGTACCTTGCAATGAGGACACTTGGAAAAGAGGATTCTGCACCACTGCAACTATCTTGGAAGCTGACTACTTTCAAGGGTAGAGGAGGTCATAGGGTTGGCAGCTGAACAAAAATCTCCTTTCAGCTACTCAGGACCCAGCTGCAAAAGCAGCTGTTATCTGTCTCCAGGGAGTAAATCCTATGAAAATAGGTCAAGGGTATCAGGGATGACCATGAAGAGGGAACAAAGAGGATCTGTGTCTGTGTTTCAGGGCATTTGGTGTACATAGGTGAGTTTAGGGGAAGTTAAATAGATACATATATATATTTACATGTAGGTCAAGATTGTGAATATATGTATATAATAATATGTATATACGCAATATATATAATATATACATATGTAGTATGTACATAATATATTATATATAATATATAAGTATATATTTCCTTGTGCCTATATGTCTGTGAAATTAAATACATGTGTGCATAAACTCAATAAGTCTTCCACTTTTTAGCCTCAGCTTGCCTTTATAGCCTTATTTCAGATTACTTCTCAAACACTTTACATTCAAGCCAAACGACTACCAGCTGTTCACTAAACTTGGCGTCCTATCTCCAGCCTCCATGCCGTCCTTCACACAGAGCATCCTCAGTATCTAGAATGCACTTCCTCATCATCTCTACCTTTTAGAATCTTTATGTCCTCCATGATGCCTTCTCTGATCAGTCTAGTTATTAATATTTCTTTCTCTCCTCAAATTGCCTTGTATTTACTTATCACATTGTATCTTTCTGTAGAATATTAGCATTTAGAAACCAAAAACTATTTTGGTTTTGGTTTTGTGTCTCCAGCACCTATTACAGGACCTGGCACATAGTAGGTACTTCATAGATCTTTACTAATTTGTTGAATCAAAGGTATGTGTGTACTGGAGCTCCTTATGTGAGTGCATGTCTTTGTGTATGTATGTGCACACACCCACATGCAAATGTGTATACATGTGTTAAATATATGTCTGGGTTGTATATTTATGTAAAGTTAGGTAATTATGTATGCATATCTATGTGTACCTGGTTTGTAAATCTTAGAGTGCCAAAGATGTGAGCTAATGTTCCTGATTCTGACTCATCCCTGGTGTTTGGGTCAGTTTCTTTTTCCTGTTTTGGCGCCTCAGCCTGGATCCTGTGATTTCTCACCCTCCCCTACCAAAGTCTCAAGGCGCTGAAGAACATGTTTGATGAGGATCTCATGGGAGGTGTGTGTGAGAGTTGGATGGTTGACTTGTTTGCTTCACACATTATTGTTAGGGTCTCCATTGCCCCTTTTGGAGCCCATGCTGCTGACTACATTTGTTAGTAAAGGACATAAGTCTGGCATTTATGCTCCTACTTAGTAAACATTCCAGGGAAGCTGAGATAAATATTAGTAACTATTAGAGGATGTTCACAAGATTGTTGAGGTACCAGCTGCTCCCCAGCACAAAACGGAAACTCAGAGGGAGGCGGTGTCCTTCAGGCAGATCTGGTTGTTCCTGGAGGCAGCATCCTTTAAAATGGCATTCCTTGTTTGGAGCTTGCCTAACCCCTGGGGAAGAGAATTCAGAGATCCAGGTTCAAGTTTCGCCCTTATCAAAGACTTAGTGTGTGGCCTCACGGGGCCTCTCTGAACCTTCCTTAGTTTTCTGATAAACAAAATGGTGGTAAAGCTGAATTTCCCACCTGGAGCAGCACAGCATTAAAAGCATTGGGTCTGGAGTCAGAGAAACCTGGGTTTGAGTCACAGTCCTGCTACCTGTTCGATCTTCTTTTCTCTGGGCTTCAGTTTCCTCATCTGTACCTTGGGGGAGTTGGATTGAGGGATCTCTAAAATCTTCTCCAGTTCCAGTTCAATGAGCCCATGTTCCCTGTTACCTCATAAGGTCATTGCAAAGATCCAATCAGATAACGTATGTGAAAAAAAATGGAAAGCCATATGTGCATTTCTTTTTACTGTTATATATAAGGTATGACTTTGGTGAGCTCAGTAACCTCAGACATGGCTGTTAGTGGTGATGTCTGTGTGGCAGTGACTGAGGTCATTTCCCCTGCTGAGATCCAGTTTCTGTGGAGCAGGGAGGGCAAAGAGAAGGGGCCTAGCAGAGTCTCTGCTCAAGACTTCAGCCACTTCATCAGAATTACCCTGATATATAAGCAGTATCAGTGCTTAACTCCATTATCATGGTTTCAAGGGGGACAGCATCAACCTTCTGGTCTTGCCTCCCCAAGGACTCCCTCACAGGCTTGGTCCCTGAATTCTCACCATTGTACATTAATTCTTTTAGATTAAGCATCTGCTGTTGTTCAGTTGTTTTCAGTTGTGTCCAACTCTTCATAACCCCTTTGGAGTTTTCTTGGCAAAGATACTGGCATAGTTCTCCAACTCAATTTACAGAATAAGGAAACTGAGGCAAATAAGGTTAAGTGACTTGCCCAGGGTCACACAATTAGCAAGTGTCTGAGGCCACATTTGAACTCATAAAGATGAGTCTTCTTGACTGTAGGCCCGATGCTCTGTCCACTTTGCCATCTAGCTGCCCTAATGCTCTCTGTGGGACTGTGTTTTTAGAGAATTCTGGGAGAGGGAAGCTGGAACAGAAACTGAGGGCAGACAAGGTCAAATGGTGCAGCTAATCTCAGAGCTTCCCTTCTCTTCCCTTCTGAGATCTTGGTGGGCTTCTCCTGCTGGATGGTGCCATGGGATTATTGAAATACCAAAGAAACTGCTGAGAGCCAAGAATTATGGTTTGTGAGAAAATCCAAGGAAGCCCCTTGCTGAAACATTGAACTTCCATCTTGGGGGAAGGAGCAGCTCCCCATTAATTGTTCAACTTCGCTGAGGTTTTCCTCTCTCCTTTCTTTCCATAAAAATAAGTTAAACGGAGGAGAAATTGATTCTGCCTCTGCATTTAACAACCCGATCAGTTGACTTCTTCTAATTCAAAAGCTCTTTTCTCCTCGTTGCTCACTGTATTTTAATATAAAAGGGGGACTAACTTTATTCCTCCCTTTATGTAAAAGAAAATCTAATGACCACCAATCCTTATCTGAGTGATGAATGACGGTAAAGATAGATTTCAGTAGTGTGCTGGAGCCAGCTTAAACTGACTCCCAAGAAAGCTGGTTGTTTAATGTTCTATATGAACATTTACACCTCAGAAATTGGCATATACTACAAATCAGAACTTGACTTAGTTTTGTGGATCGTTTAGACCTTAAGTGATGGAAAAATGTTTACTGCCGATTAAACTTAGCATGTCATACATTACATTTCCTGCCCTGCATGAGCCAGTTGTTAAACATTTGCCAGCATTCCACTGGATGTGGGGAAAGATTTCTGTCTGTGTAGAGAAGGAAGAAACATCCTTCATTCACTGAAGTCATAAAGTAGGAAGACTCCATTCAGGGGTCACAGATGCTATAAAGACACAATGAAACCATACCCTGGGCAAAAGTACCTTTTGGAAAAAGGATACTCTAATAATTTCTTGTAATACTATATCTAGATTCTTTTTTTGATCATAACTTTCAGGTCGTCTAACACTTCTTCTATTGTCTCTCCTCAATCTATTCTCCAGATCAGTTGCTTTTCAGATGTTTCAGATTCTCTTCTAGTTCTTCTAGTTTTATTCTTTCTTGGTCTCTTATAATGTCATTCAATTCCTCTTGTCCAATTCCAGTTTTCAAGGAGTTATTTTCTTCCTTAAGATTATGTACCTCTTTTTCCAATTGGTAACTTTCTTTTCATAATTTTCTTGGATTGCTTTTATTTTTCTCCTGATTTTTCCTCATTTTCTTTTATTTGATTTTTTAAGTTCCCTTTTAAGTTTTTCCAAGAGCTCTTTTTGGGCTTGTAACTATTTGACATTACTCTTTGGGGTAGGACTGGTTTTTTTTTTTACCTCACTATTGTTTTCTGAATATGAACCCAAGTTTTTTTCTATTTCTAATTTCTATTTGGAGACAATAGCAAGTTGTAGATGGCAGATTTACAGTTTCATGTGCAATCAACTTTTTATTACACTGTGTTATGGAAATGCTTCTTTTGTTACATGAATTGAAAATAAAATAGATTTTTAAAAAAGAAAAAGGAGACCCTAAAGTAGAGAGTTGCTAGGTAGTGCAGTGGATAGAGCACTGGTCTTGGAATCAGGAACAATCTTCTTCATTCTTCTTCATGAGTTCAAATCTGGCCTCAGACACTTCTTAGCTATGTGACCCTGGGCAAGCCACTTAACCCTGTTTGCCTCAGTTTTCTCATCTGTAAAATAAGCTGGAGAAGGAAATGGCAAACATTCCAGTATCTTTGCCAAGAAAACCCCAAATGGCATCATGAAGAGTATTATCTGGTAATGCATTATAAGTCTTCAGAGATTAAAATTGGAAGGCATATAGAATATTTATTATAAAGCTAGGGTGAGGTCTTTGACAGAGGGACCTATGTCTCTGAACCCGAGTGGGGGAGAGGGGAGAAAAAAAAACAGAAGAAAAGATTGAGACTGATGTTATTAACTTGATGGCCAGACAGACCCTGCTTTTTGTTCTAAAGAATTTGGGCTGAGAATCTTCTGATAGAGAGAGGAGGCTTCGCCAAGACCCTAAAGGAAACAAGACAAAGAAACCCAAGCTTTTGACTGGTTTAAGACACAAGTCTCTGTCTTTTCTAAAAGAGTTTGATGTAGCAAGAAAAAGCCTATAGGCTTTAAGTTAAAGGAGCACAGTCTCACCAACTTTTTTGAAGAGAAAGTCAAGAATTTCAGCTAAGCCAGAAATAAACTCCAGAGTTTAAACTCCTCAGTTGCAGCACAGCAGCAACTAATAATAGTTAGCATTTTATATAGTGCCTACTATGTGCCAGGCACTGTGATAAGCACTTTTCAAATATTATCTCATTTGATCCTCACCACAACCCTGGGAGGTAGGTGCTATTATCATCCCCATTTTACAGTTGAGGAAACTGAGGCAAATAGAAGTTTAATGACATGCACAAGATCACACAGCTAGTAAGTGTCTGAGAGTGGATTTGAACTCAGGTCTTTCTGACTCCAGGGCCAGTGCTGTATCCACTGTGCTGGCTACACTGCCTCTTTTGCTTTCTTCTCTATTATTCGATCTACAATTTAGATAGACTGGCTGTCTTGTTCTTTGTTGACTATTCTTCATCTATTCTACATGTTGCGTATACCTTATGACATTCATGCTATTTCCTACAGTAGAATGTAAAATTAAGGTCTGGGACTGTTTCTCCCTTTTTATGTATCTCCAGCACTTAAAACAGTGGATGGCACATAGTAGGTGCTCAACAAAAACTTGTTAGCTGTAACGGAAAAGAGCATTGGTTTGAGACTTGTAAGTCAAGTGTTATAGTCCTTCACTCTCATATTTACTAGTGTGATCTTGGGTAAATCATTTAACCTGTCCTACCCTTGGTTTCTTTACTTGTGAAATGAGGATAATACTACTTTTGCTACCTACCTCACAGGGTTATTATAAGCACCACATGAGATAACTATGTGAAACCACCCCATAAAATCATTGTATCATTGAGTTTTAGAGCTAACAGTGGAATAAAAAGACTTTATCTACAGGTGCTACAAATTTTGATTCAAGCAAGGGTTGTCTTATTACCTATATTCCTGGGACTAATCAGTCAGTCAACAAGCATATATTAAGTGCTTCCTCTGTGACAGGTACCATCCTAGGTGTTGGGTAGGTTTGCAGACTTGGAGCTGGAGGGGAATTCCATGCATGTTGCTGGGGCTTAGACAGTGATAGGAGGTAAGGGTAATGCGAGTGGTCAACTAAGTTAGACGTAGATTAGTAGTGTTTGGGGATCTATGGCTCCTAGTTGTTTGAGCCAGAACAACCTGAGATCCCACCTTTACCCTATAATAAAGGGCATCACTGTGAAGCTGATGCTAGCAGATCAGGGCCAGTCTTAGGAGCACAGATGGAGCTGATGATTTCCTGCATGATGTGACTTCTGGGTCACAAAAACAGTTCTGGAACTAAGAGGACCTGCTCTCTGAGAGTCTATTACTCTCCTTTTACAGATGAGGGAACCAAGGCCTAGGGAGATTAAATGATTTGCCCAAGGTTGTACAGATAGCAAGTGATAGAGTTGGGGTTCAAACTCAGGACTTTTAATTTGAAGTACAGCATTCACAGTGCCACATTGCATCCACTGGGACCCTACCTTGGGGCAGCTCCTGCTCCATATCTGGCTTTTCCAGCTTCCACCTGATGCCTGGGGATAAAATCTTTTTATTCCACTGTTAGAGATCAACCTTAACTTGTAAATACCAGCTGAAAGAGAAAACCTAGTGATTTACCTTCATATTAAAATATAAAGGACTGACATCTGGACCTTTCTGGAGAGCAGGCTTTGATGGGGGAGAAAGGGGAAGAGAGTAGGGAGAAGGGAGCCCTAAGGGAGAAAAGGAAAAAGAAAGAGAAGGTTCAGGGTGCCAAACTCCATGATTTTGTCTTAGTCTGGCCCTGACTATGATTAACCTATTTCCATGAATCCCAAATGAACTCTATAATGAGGCACTTAATATAGTGACAATTTATATAAAATTGTAATAATGTTCCTTTTTCTCCTTACCTCCTCCCTGGGAAGTCAGTCCTATCAGATGGAGAACAAAGCAGCAAATTAATTCACAGTCTGACATAATTGTGAGAGATAAGAGGGTAGTAGTTTGGATAGGATCCTACTGCTTGTTAGAGGAAAGTGGGTCAGACTGGTTTCCTTTCTGACTTTATATACTTCTGGCCTTGAGTGCTAAACCTGCAGTCAGGCAGAGTTGGATTCAAATCCTGCCTGAGATATTTACTAGCTCTGTGACCATGGACATATCATGTAATCTCTGTTTCAATTCCTCATCTGTAAAATGAGAATAATAATACCTGTATCACTTACTTCACAGGGTTGTCATGAGGATCACAATGAGATCATGTATATGAAACGCTTCACAAACTGTTAAGCACTAATTGCTCAATGATGTTCTTATCTGTACATTTCTTTTAAAAAATGCAAGTATTTTATTTTTTCAAATTACATGCAAAGATAATTTTCAACATTCATTTTTAATAAGATTTTGAGTTCCAAAATTTTCTCCTTCCCTCCCTCTTTCCCCTCCCTCCAAGATCGCAAGTAATCTGATATAGATTATACATGTGCAATCATGCAAAACATATTTCCTCTGTATATTTCTTAATTGTACAGCAGTATTATCATTGGTTCACATTTATCCTCTTAAAATACCTTGGTAAACTCTAGTCATCTTTTCTAGCCACCCATACCTTCCATGATAATGAGATTTGTCCCTTCTTATTTCTGTTAGCAAAGATGAGACTCCTCTCTCTCTCTCTCTCTCTCTCTCTGTGCATATGCACATATATATGAATATATGTGTATATATACATATATGTATGTACACACATGTATGAGAGGCTTCCCCTTTCTGTTTTGAAGTACTCAACAATGCAACATCTAGAGCTACAGATGTGGGAAAACCCCTATCATAAGGAAGTGACCACTTCCCCCACTTCCACGTAAGTAAGCAGAGGATTTCTTAAAATCTGGGGCAAGACAGGATGATGTGAATGTTTGTTAATTTTATTAGTATGTGGAGGCTGATGCTTTATAGAGACCATGCTTACTCATATTCAAGGGCAGATTCTTCTGGCCATTTTCCTATATAATTTCTCTCTCTTAGGCTACCAATCTTTTGGTTATTTATTCCACTGCTAACTGGAAAACAGTGCTGGGGAGTGAGATTTGAGATCACAGGTGGGTTTTGATTATCACCACCCACTCTCACCTCCTAATGCAAGGAGTACCTTGCATTTATAGTCTTCAAACTGTTTTGCTATCCATTGTCCCATTTATAGCACGAATGGCTCATATTTATGTTGTTTTTATCTGATAGTACAACTATTTTTTCTTATTTTACAGATGAGAAAACTAAGCTTCAAAAAAGGTTAAATGACTTGAATTCAGGTCTTCCTGACTCCAAGTCCAGAACTCTATCAATCATACTCCTTAGCTGCCTATTGCTATTAGTATCCCCATACAGTTGAGGAAACTGAGGCAGACAGAGGGTCATAGGTGGATAGAACGCTGGGCCTGGAGTCAGTATCTTTGCCAAGAAAACCCCAAATGGGGTCACAAAGAGTTGGAGAAAACTAAAAATGACTGAACAGCAAATTCATACATAAAGATCCCTTCAGGTTACACATTAGTTTCATTTTAAAATGTGTCATCTGAATTTTATTGTATTTTTATTTATTTTATTACATATTTCCCAATTTCATTTTCATCTGGTTCCTGTGCATTTGAGAATGTTGAGTAAGGCAGGGTTGTTTTGACAAGTCTGAACCATAAAAGATCTCTAAGGTCCCTTCTGGCTTGGAATCCTATGGTCCTATTAGTCCTGACTCTGCCATTATTTAGCTGTGTGAATTTAGGCGAGTCATTTAATGTACTCAGGTGTTTTTGCTTCAGTAAAGTGGTGATAATGACTTTTACCCAACCTATCTCCTAGGGTCGTTATGGGTATCAAAAGAGAACATGCTTGAGCAAGTATAAAGACCTACCTATATTTAAAGGATTACCAAATAACTTTATGTCGAGAGTTGAAGCAGCACCTCAGAGGTCATTTAGTTCAGGACTTCTTAAACTTTTGCCGCTTCAGACCCCTTTTCACCTTTTGGCAGTGTTAATTGTCAGTTGTGTGGCCTGAGGGCATGCATAGTGCAAAATGCACATGGTTTGTGTTCAGAACCAAAACTGCAGTGAAGTTGCTCGACGACGCAACATGGGCAAATGCAGCCAGAAACACTTCGGATTCGTTACGTGTTTGATTTTGAATTAATTTTTGGTCATTGCATGTTCAGAAACCTTTTACTGTTGCCAAATTTTTCCTGAGCCCATATGGGGTTGAGACCCACAGTTTAAGAAGCAGATTCTAGCCTAGCCTCTGCATGAGCAGGCATCTTTTCTACAACATTGCCAACAATCGATCAACCATTTGTTCTGCTAGAAGACCTCCAGAGATGGGGAGCTCATTACCTGGTAGCACTTAGAACCCTGATTATATAGCAGGTGCCTAGACATGTGGGATTCTCCTGATGATTACTCATTCCTTTCTCCCTTCTAGGTATTCATGAAACACCATAAACACTAAGCAAGTTGAATTTATATGATACCTTTTTGAAGACTCCAGTGTCATAATGGACTACCAATAAAACATGCCTTGGGCATCTAAATTCAGCAGAACATGAAATATTCTGTGAGTCCCCAATTCACAGTATCTTCTTAAAAGGTCAGGACCTTGTAGGCAATTAGTGTCCTTAAAGGCAATTCATAGTAAACACGGCACCGGCCCTGAAGTCAGGAAGACCTGAGTTCAAATCTGGCCTCAGACCAAACACTTGTCACTTACTAGCTGTGTGACCCTGGGCAAGTCACTTAACCCCAA
>NW_020954569.1:64132917-64136639 GCF_900497805.2 Vombatus ursinus | reverse complement strand
TTGTCACTTACTAGCTGTGTGACCCTGGGCAAGTCACTTAACCCCAACTGCCTAAAAACTTAAAAAAAAAAGAAGAAAAAATAAAGGCAATTGATGTCAAATGAGATAATTCAATTTGTCTAGAGTGACCTACATCTGGCTTATCAAACAAGAATATGATACATTTATTAGAAACAACCAGTGGGACCCTGTCTCATATTTATAGATGTTAGAGTTGAAAAATCAGTCTTCTGTTAGGCTTGGTCTTGGTCAAGTCCATTTGTGCTATTGGGACAGCTGAATGAAATCCCTCTCTCCGGTGGCCAGTCATAAGTCTAGTTGAAGCCTAGTTATCTGAACCAAACCAAGGGGTAATTCCTTGCCTCATGGCGAGAAACGTTTATTACCTGAAAAATACTGAAGAAGAAAGTCCTTTGAGTACTGAATTTATAACCCTAAGACTTTGACAGAAACTTCCTAAGTCTTCTACTATAGGTTCCTTGAATATGTATATTAAATGCCATTATACTTACTTTAAAAAACTGGAAGTTTATGGTGGGATGTTGGATTATACAAATGTGCTTCATCAACCTCTCCACCCCAAGCAAAATGCCATTCTCTCTATTGTACGTTGTGGGCACTGTCCATAAGTTAGATAATGCCCATCATTAATCAACAATTTGGCAGATTGTGTTTATGAAGAAGTTAACAGTTTTCAAACTAAAGGTTTCTTTAATTATCTTCATTAGTGGGCAAAATGATTTTTTTTAATATGGCAAATGCTAAAATGTCAATGTGTTTACCCTTTTACTCTTGAGGTAAATCACAGACCATTAAACCTTAGAACAGAAAGAGACCTCAGAAATCATCAGGCCAACCTGTATCTGATCAGAGATTCTTCCTACAACACCCCTAGTAAGTAGTAATTTAGCTTCTGCTTGAAGTGACCTCCAGTGATAAAGAATTTCCATCCTCCTAAGACAGCCCATTTTACTTTTGGACAATTTTAATTATTAGGAAAATTTTCCTTACTTTCAGCTGAAATCTGTCCCTCTTTAATTTCTGTCCATTACTCAGAGTGCTGTCCAAGCAAAACAAGTCTTATCCCTATGCCAAATGATAGCCCTTTAAGTAGTTTTAAATAGTAATCATGTCCCCAGTAAGTCTCCTTTTCTCTGGGTAAATAGCTTCAGTTCTCTGGACAGTTTCTTATATTGCAAGCATTCAATTTCTTTCACCACACTGATCTCCTTTTCTCTGGACCTAGTCCAGCTTATCAATATCCTTCCTATAGTAAGTCTCTTAGAATTGAAGACAGTACTCCAGATGTGTCAGTATAGTGAGACTGTGATCTCTTTCATTCTGGACACTATGCTTCCATAAATACAATCCAAAGCAGCATTAGCTTTTTGAGGTACCGAAACATCTTGATGGTTAATATTGAGTTTGCAGCTCACTAAAATCCCCAGGTCTTCTTCAATGTTTATTTTCTCAAAAAAAGCACTAGGATGTGTTGAGCATTGAGGAGAACAAAGAATAGATAAAGAAATTATTAGGAACATCAGCAGAGGTATAATCTAATATTTTGCTTATTTTTGCAGGACATTAACCTGTATCTAAGGTCTTATAGGTAAAAATTCAAATCATGGCTAATGTTGACCTCAATCTTTTTTATTGGAAAGTCAAACCTTTTTTGGAATTGCACAGCAATTCTGTGCTTAATATTAATTATATAGTGTTTAAAATATTTTTCCTTATTTAAAAAAAGTCCAGTCATGGATCAGTATTATCTAAATTACCTGGATAATATTGACATTGGCTCAGCTTCCCATTAATTCAGATTTGTTGGCTTCAAGGTCAGTATCAAATAAAGAAGTCTGAGTTTGTTAATGTTTTTCAAGTAATGTGGTTTTACTACTTTTCAGTACATATGGTATACTGAACTAGTCTGTTAATCACAGTAGTCTGTTAGAAATGGTTAATTGAATAGAGAAGAATCATTTGCAATTAATTAGCATATTTTATTACAAGAGATACTACCAAAGTATTTGAAAATAGTTTAGTGTTTACATTATTTTATTTGCTTTGCAAAACATTTCTTCATAGATAGTGCATGTGTAAATTCTGCCTTGTCTGAATTGTTTTAAAGGCCTGTTTACTGGGGAGTCCAGATAATGAAGCTTCATGCCAGATTTCCGGCCCCTCACATTCAGAGACTCCTGAACTGCTGGAAAAAGGAGTTGGGGTTGGTTTAAACTCCTCAGCCTTGAAGATTTTTTTTCTCACCACTACTGTGAGTTTGAGATTACTTTTGAGTTGAATAGATGGGTTAATTCTAAAGCTGCAGTGAGTATCTCACAGGCACTCGAGAAATATCTTAAGAGAAATCAAGCAGGAACATAGCTGGCACGTGACTCGAGAGAATGGAGAGGTTTCGGAGTCTGGGCTTCGGAAGCAGCAGTGCCCAGGATGCTGATGAAAAGATCAGGAGCTAGTTCGAAACTTAGAATGTAACAAAAATAAGTTTAATTTAATTAAAAATATATCGGGGAGAAGGACGTCTTTCAGAGGTGGTTCATTCGTGCTGCATTTCTATGTTGTTGTTTTCTTCTTCTCTCCTGAGGGTAAAAAAAAAAATCTTTCAAATTAGCTTGTCATAGCTTTCTAGAGATGGTGGTGAGGAGATGAAAGAGTCCATAGTAGTTTGGGTAGGTAAGACAAGGTCCCACTTTTTTGAACTACAAACTGAACTTCAATTAGAAGCTAAGACCTGGAGTTTGGGGGCCTTGGGCGAAGGTGGGGAGACTCGTGAACTTCTTTCTTTTGAAAAAGTTTGGAAAGCTAGCAGAGGAGGTCTGCCTACCAGCCTACGGCCGGGGGAGCCCGTCCAGTGATAAATCAGCCTGCAGGAGCCAAGCGCTCTCTCCGTCCTTGAAGAGCAGCCCAGTTGACCTTGCTCCTGCTTACTCCTGAGAAATCACCAGGAAAGCTGAGAAAACAGAGAGTGTGGTGACTAAACACCCTTCCTGCCGCATGTAAATGCAGCCAGGCTGGGAGCTGGTCTCCACTCCTCCCCTCCTCTCAATCGGGCTTTTCATTCCTAGATTCAACCGGCATTTTCTGCTCTTTCCTCCCTCCCCCACTTACAAACAGCTTTTCATGAACCAGATTGCCACTGTTTTTTCCCCCTCCTTTTCCCTTCCCTCATCCCCTCCACCCCTTTCTCGTCCCCTCCTCTTTTCCCTGCAGGACTGAATCAAAATCTTCCTGATCACTACCTACTTGTTTGATCATAGCACATCCCGGTCACGTCTCCCAGCGAGCCCTGACTGCCAGCATCACTGAGCAGAAGCAGAGGAGGGCAGAGGACGTTGGGGAGCCGGGGAAGGGGGTGGGATTCCCAGGCCTTCTCATTGGCTGCTTCCCCCACCCCCCACTTGATGTGTTGTCTCTCAGATCTGGGCATCTGGAATCTCGCTATGGAATGGAAATAGGGAGCTTGTCCGGCAAGAGGGGCAGAGGGACGTGGGAGGAAGGCTGAGAGTCTGCGCGGCCCCGGCAAACCCAGGACGGCGTTACACCGCTGGCTCCCCGGAGCCGGGCACGAATGGTTTTGGATGATACCCACGATCAAGGTGCTTAGAAAGTTTACCCCACCGAGAGTGCCGTGCTTCGTCTGACAGCCCCAGGGAGCCGAGAGGAGGAGGAGGAGGAGGAGGAGGAGGAGGAGGAGGAGGAGGAGG
>NW_020954569.1:64087012-64132517 GCF_900497805.2 Vombatus ursinus | reverse complement strand
GGAGGAGGAGGAGGAGGAGGAGGAGGAGGAGGGAGGCTGCACGATGGGGCATCGGGTGCTAGGCTGCCTCGGCCAGGGGCTGGAGGTAGGAGCGCTTGCCCCTTGCCAGTGAGAGCTGGGCCCCAGGGCTCGCAGCGCTGAGCCCTCGCCGAACTCAGTTGCCTGCCCTATCACCCCGGGTCAGGATGGGCTACGCCGACCCCTCGGCCAACCGGGATTTACTCGGGAATCGAACTTTGTTCTTCATCTTCATCTGCGCCTTTGCCGTGGTGACCTTGCTGCAACAAATCCTATATGGCCGAAACTACATCAGGAGGTCAGAAAGTCGAACGCGGGGCTGAGGCTGGGGCTGGGGGACGGGCCGGAGGAGTCAGCGGGAGCTCACCCTACGGTTGCTGCTCCGGGGACGGGGCTTCATTTCTCTGGCTTTTTTAAAATGATGTGTACCGCTCCCCTCCTCACCTTTTTGACAGGGGGTACCGAGCAGCATTAAGTTTCCGTGGCAGCCCAGATAAATGCAGCTATCTGAGAAGTCAGGGATCTCGGATGAGTGAGGACCCCTTTAAAGGGCGTTGGGTCTCCCGTGATACGGGAGAACAATATTCATAGCCTGCCTTGCGTCTCCCTAGAGGGAGAACCTTGAATGCTCACATCAATTTTAGCTGATTAGAAATCCATTTGAATGTTGAGGGTCAGTGGCAAGAGTCGAAATTGAGAACTCTGGCCTCGGTTTCAGGGACCTTCACTCCCTACCTAACTCTAGAGTTACTTCTGGAGGCTCCCTTGGGGGAGGTGTAGGTCAAATTCCCTGGGGAGCTTCTTGTTCGGTGAATTTGAGCAATGTTCAACTTGGGGGGCTTGGGAAAATGAGGTTTTCGTAGTGGAGTGGTGTGGAGGATGGGGAGGAGAGGATACAAGAGTGAAGCTGAATTTATATTTTACCTGTCACTGGATTTTGTCATATAAAAAAACAAAAACAAAAACAAAAAATACCCCACCACAGTTTACTCTGTTCTGGGACAGCGGAAAGAGCACTCTGGAGTCAGAGGACCTGGGTTCAAATCCTACCTTTGATTCTTGTGATACTGACAAGTCATTTAACCTGCCTGGGCCTCAGTTTCCTCATCTGTAAAACGAAGGGCTTGTATTAGATGGATGCCAAGGTCCTTTCCAGCCCTAGATCTATGATCCTACCTTTAGATTGGTTTTTGTCATGAGCCAGGGAGAATGCAATGAGAACTGTCAGCCCTTGTTTCTCACAACAAATCCTTTTCACATGAACAGAAATATCCCCAGAAAGTAGGACCTGGAAAATCTATGGAAAAATGATCACTTATACACTTAAACATTCTTCTTCTTTCTGCCTCTGCCTCTCTGAGGGTTGGAAAAAGCTTCTGTTTATTTCTGCTTGCTAAAGTACAGAGCCCGCAGCAGGGCAGTCCCAAGCTGAAGTTACTATTCCGAACCACATTTGTCTTGGTCTACAACTCAACCATCTTTTCCCATGCTGCTAGACCTGCTTCTTCCTTCACCTCACCCCACAAGCTTACTCCCCTAGTAGTTTGAGTTTTTCCAGCATTTTCCTTTGTATTTAAATATCCCTTTCTCACTTTTCTGAGGAGAGAGCTGTCCTTCCCTCCCCCTTGACCGTACATTTCCCCCTCTTCCCCACCCCCAAGAAGCCAGAACTGGTTGATGTGGAGGGAGGAGGGCATTTAAAGTGCTGCAAACTGAACAGCTATCATTTTAAAATAGCTCTCTCAGCTATGTGAAATCACAGGTACCAGATGAGAGAATTTAGACCGGGAAGGAACTTTGAAGATAAGTCCAACCTCCTCACTTTACAGTTGAGGAAACTGAGACACAGAGAAATAAACTTATGTGTCATAGATGGTAAATAGAAGGGCTAGGACTCAAACCTAGGTCAGAGGTGCCTATCCAGTGTGCCTAGATCTGCAGCTAGCCCTCAGGAGGTGACATGACCTTCAAGGGCATTTTCTTCCCCTGAGAGTCAGCAGCTGATCAGACCTGCATTAGACTAGTGGTTTGGAAGGGCAGTTCAGCCTAGAGCCTGGGAGGGTGTTGGAAACCTTAGTACTGCTCTTGTGTTACTGCTGTCATCTCCGGCTGAGTCCTCACTCTCTCCTCCCCACAAGGACAGCCTGGTTCTCAATAGTTCAAATCAATTTTCCGGATTTCCTCTCATTAGCCATAGGTTTTGATGGTTTGTGTTCCTCCCTGTCCTTCCCCCCACCCCTAGTGGTGCTTGCCTCCCTGTAGTCAGCCTTCTGGGTCAGGACATCTTATCAGGAAGGCCTAAGGGCTCAAGCCTGCCACGTGGCTGTCTGCTAGTCATATTGTTCTCTTGGAGCTAGGGGATGGGGTTGGGGGGGACTGGGGAGAGGTGAGGAGGGGAAAGTAGGCAGCATTCCCAGAAAGCTTCTGTGATGTGATATTGGAGCAGTGTAGGGGACATAGGGCTCTACACAGAAGCAAACCAAACTCATTATTACTTACTGTTGTTGGTTTCATTGGGTCAGGATGACCTCATCTTAAAGAGCTAACTCCTCCTAGCAGGATGTATGTACCCCGATGCCTGCCTGACTCCTTAAATCATTCTTGTTCCTGTTCTTGGATCTTCCTACAGTGCTTTGGGACAATTGGAGCAGTCATGTACTGAGAATGTATTATATGCCCAGTTCTAGGGTTTGGGGAGATATCTACATCTATCAGACCTGTCTGGGAGACAAGTCATACACACATGAAACAATTAACAAATAATTAAGTGCTATATGGTGTAGTGTATCATCTATTAAATGTCTACCATAGACAGAGCACTAGTTAGATGAGATACAAAGTCTTCAGGAACTCATGGGGGACTTAGTCCAGTGGGGAGATAAGACTCTAATACACATGTAATTGTATATATATAACATTATGAGGTAAATGCATTTGAGAGTTAGACGTCCAAGTTCAAGAGGAGAGGTTAGCAGGCTAAGCTTCCTGAGAAGTACTGACTACACGAGGGAGCTCAGAGAAAGAAGTCACTGGGCAGAATCGTTAGGATGGGAAGGAGTTTAGACTTGAAATGGGTCTTGAAGGATGAGTAATATTTGAGTAGTCAGATAAGAGGAAGAAGATTGTTCCAAGTTCTCAGCTGTGGGAAATCACAGGTACCTTGGAAGAGAAAACGATAGGCAGGAAATGAGGTTGGATAGCCTGCACAGAGGCGGAGGCAGAAATAAATATGAGATAGGTGGGCCAGTGAAGTGAGGAGGCCTGCACGTCTGAGGCCAAGTCTGTGTGCTGGAGTGCAGGGGAAGATAAGGCTGGAAATATTGGGTAGGATTAGACTGTGGAGGGTCTGAAAAGCTAGGGAGTGGATGTAGTGGTCAATCAGGAGCCTTTTTGGTTTCTTGAGTGGAAGAATGATGTGAGGAAATCACTGTTTTAGAAAGGTGAGTCTAGGTGTGTGTATGTGTGTGTGTGTGAGATGGATTAGAAACAGATACTTCCCAGTGGGAAGGAGTATAGCAATAGTCCCATCCAGGAGTCTCAGATCCTTAGTTCTTAGTTTATTTCGGTCCTCTTTGGAAATCCCAAGAGTTTGTGTCTTTCTCTCTCTAATCCATTCTCCATGTAACTGCCAAAGTGATATATATTTCTTAGGTATGAGTCTGACCACGTCACTCTCCTGCTCAAAAAGGTCCAGTGGCTCCCTATTGCCTCTCAGATAAAACATAGACTACTCCAGTTGTCATTCATAACTACCTTTCCAGACTTATTATGCATTAGGCCCCTTCATGCACTCTATTGCCCAGTCAAACTGGTCTACTTGCCCAGGCAGTGAGTCCTCCCTGTGTGGAAATGCATTCCCTCCTCATCTCTACCTTTTAGAATCCCTAGTTTCTTTTAAAGTTCAGTTTAAGTGCCATTTCCTACATAAAGCATTTTCTGATCCTCTCAGTAGCTAGTGACAGTTCTCCATCCTCCTTTTGCCCCATTACCTTGTAGTTACTTTATATAGACATTTTTTAAAATCATGCTGTTTCCCCTAGTAGTTTCATTTTTGTTTTTATATCCCCAGTGCTTAGAAGAGTATCTGGCGCATAGTAGGTACTTAATAATTGCCTATTGTCAGAATGATTGATTGATTCTTTAATCTTGAGCTTGTTTGGTGTCATTCTATTAAACGCTCTCATTGTTTTAAAGTTCCAAGCTCTCAGGGCCATTTATTTCAAGTCACAAGTCACTTGCACTTGTTCAATGACAAAGTTAGACCTGTGGAGAGAGGGGGATGTTAAGCCCAATTCTTCATGCTTCTAAACTGCTTCCATTGTTGTAAATTAGGGAACAGCATGAGCTTTCAGGGATAGCACTCTGAAAGCATCCCGACCATTAATGGCTCTCAAACATACTCCATTGGTTAAAAGGGAAATGACCAAGAGGGTGTGAACAGTTAGCCCCACCACTGGAGAAACAGATTGGGGCATGCTGTGTCCTACCTATGGATGAATGGGAGCTTCTCCCTCCTCTTCCTCCTCCTCCTCACTCACCTATATATAGATTGCACTTTACTGATTACAAAGTATCTTTACACACATTCTCCTACCTGCTCCTCAGGAAAGAGGTAATATCGATATTATTATCCCCATTTTACACATGGGAAAACTGAAACTAATGAAGTAACCTGCCCACACTCTCACAGTTAATAAGTGACAGAGGTTTGCTGACGCCAAATCTTGACCCTTTCTACTACATTGCAACTGCATCTTGGAGCCGCTAGGTGGTGCAATGTCTAGAGTCGGATATGACTGAACAACAACTCATCTGCATCAGACAGGCCTAGTCCAAAATAGAATGTGTATGTAGCTTCCCTCCCTTAGAATGTAACCTAAGAGAGGGTAAGCCCAGGGTCATACAGCTAGTAAAGTGTGAAGTGGTTTCATGGATTCCACAGGATTCCATACCTAAGAAAGATGGTTGGAAGAGAACTTCTGGGCACCGAAACCTCTAGTCGTCCATTGTGATAACCTGACCATCAGGGGTCTTCTTGGCCCTAGGTCAAGTACTCTATCTACTACCAACCCATTTTTATTGATTGCCTATTTTTTGCCTTAACCTGGGGTAAAAAGATCAGAAGAGACATAAACCCTGTCCTCAAGGATCTTTAGGGAGGTTTGTTAAAGGGAGGTGAGACAAATGTGTGCAACAGCTAGTCAACAATACAAAATTGAATCATACAGATTATGGTGTTTCTTAAGTGAGTAATTTCAGCGCTTACAAGGACTTGCCTTACAACAACCCTGTGGGGTAGATGGTATAAGTGATGCTGTATTTTACAGATGAAGTAACTGAGGCTCAAAGAGGTTAATAATGTTACTGGTTCAAACTAAAGTCTCTTTCTGAGACCAGTGCTCATTCCACTACACCCACTATTCTGTTGGCCTGCCTCTTAGATTAAGAGAGAGGGTGAATGGTACAGATTAGAGGAGTTAGGGAAAGTTTCCTGGAAAAAGTAGGCCTTGAAAGGTGAGTAGGATTTGGATAGATAGAGGAGAGGAAGAAGAGTGTGATAAGTCGGTGGAATGGTGTAAGCACACTGGGGCTGTGGGAATGAGTACAGCATATTTGGGGGCTGTGAGGAAACTGACTGAGGAGAGATGGCAAATTTTAGGAAATAGTTGGATTGCCAGGCAGATGGGAGGAGAAAGAACATTCCAGGAAGGAATGTAGTACAAACCAAGGCACACTGGTGGGAATGGCATGTTCAGGGGGCAATGAGGCTGGCCTGAGAGGAGCAGAGTGTGTTGGGAAGAACGGGAGATGAAGATGGGTAGATTCGGTAGGCACAGAGTATAAAAGGCCTTTAAAATCCTGCAGAGGGGTTTGGATTTTGTATGGTGAGCAGTGGGGAGCCCCTGGAATTTCTCAAGCAGAGAATGACCTGGTGGAAGTGAGACTTTGAAATGAATGGAATGTGCTGGCTAGATTAGAGGATAGAGTCTGAAGGTGAAAAGGCTGGACACAAAGCTGCCCTCAGGAGTGAGGGAAAGAAGGCCTGGAGTGGCTGCTTTTTAACTTAATTTCTGTGTGGTGTATTGGAGAGAACACTGGCTTAGAAATCAGCAGCCCTAGATTCCAGTCCTATAGCTACCCTTTAACTTGCCCTGGGACCATGGGAATGTCATTTTACCTCTGGAGCCTCAGTTTTCTCATCTATTTTGAGACAATTGGACTAGACCAGAAGTATCAAATTTGGGTCCCAACACAGCATTCCCAAGTGTAGTGTGAGCCATTTGGGAAATATTTAACAAAATAAATAAAAATACAACAAAATACAGATAGCATCACATTTTAAGCTAAGTCAATATGTGGCCTGTAGGAATCCTTGCGTATGGATCATTAGCCCCCTTTTGGATTTAGTTTTGGTACTATTGGACCAGACTATCTCTAAGGTCCCTTATAGCTGTAAAGTCAAATGCTCTATTCTTACAATATAACCAGTGCATTCAAAATTGCTTGAGGCTAGTGCTTAACTACCTGTCTCTGAGAGGGATTGCAAATGTCCCAGGAAGCTAAAACAGAGAAATAACCACATGGTGAATAAGAAGTTATGGCTCCCTAGTTTAGTGGGTACCTTTGGGATTGGTTTGTATGCAAAAGTACTATAGGGGCATGAAACCCTATACATACTCTTACCTGGTTCAGGGGCCTTAGGTCACCACAGTGGGACTGTTCCATTTGAGCCTAACATCTGAGGAAGAGGTAATATAGTAGAAAGGGTACTGGCCTTGGAGTCAAAAGTCTTAAGTTTGAATGCCTCTTCTGATGCTCTCTGACCCTCAGCTCCTTCATTTGTAAAATGGGGGCGGTAGTACCTATGTGGAAGATTGCTGTGAAGTTAGTTCTTTATAGACTTTGAGGAGCTTTCCTCACTATTGTCCTATAGTGTAGAATTATAGTGTATTATTACTCCCATTTTTTTTTATTATAGCAACCTAAAGTATAAAGATATCAAATGATTTTACCCCAGGAAGCACCTAAGCCAGCCACTGAATTGAGCATACTCCTTTCCCACACCGCCTCTGTTGTCAACATCATCAAATAGCCCAGATCCTCTACAAGGTCCTCAACTTCCTTTATTTTTTTTTAAAAATATAAATTTATTTATTCCTTAGTTTTTGACATTCACTTTTATAAGATTTTGAGTTCTAAATGAAGTCTTCAACTTTTACTTTGGATCAGCATAGACTAGTGATTCTCAAACTTTTTGGTCTCAGGACCCCTTTATACTCTTTTTTTTTTTTTTTTTGGTGAGGCAAACAGGGTTAAGTGACTTGCCCAGGGTCACACAGCTAGTAAGTGTCAAGTGTCTGAGACTGGATTTGAACTCGGGTCCTCCTGACTCCGAGGCTGGAGCTCTATCCACTGCACCACCTAACTGCCCCTGACCCCTTTGTACTCTTAAGAATTATTGAGGACTACATCCCACCAAGAGCTTTTGTTTATGTAGGTTATATCTGTCAATATTTAATGGATTAGAAAGGAAAACAATCATAGTATTATTATAAAAATAATTTTGACTTCACGGATCCCCTGAAAGGATCTTGGAGAACTCAGGTCCCCAGATCACACTTTGAGAACTTCTGGGAGAGACAAATGGACTTTCTGGGCCCTCTTTTATAGTTATATATTATTACTATCATCACTTCTTTTCCCTTTTCTCTCCCCCTCCCCCAACCCAGACATAAACCTCCAGAAGCAAAACCACATTCGTTTATTAGTACTCAAATGAAAATAACAGAAAATGGAAAAATGAAGAAAAAAGACTGATACCATTGACTTCTGACACTGTTACACTGAATGAATGATTTGGAAGGGACCTCAAAGCCTCTTTGTCCAACTCATACCTGACTAATGAGCCCTTTATAATGTCCTCAACAAGTGGTTCATCCATCCTCTTGTTGAAGACCTCTAGTGAAGGAAAACCTATAACTTTCCTGGGCAACATATTCCACTTTTGTCCAGTCCTGATTGTTAGACCATTTTCCTTTCCTAATACTGCCTCTCTGACTTCCTTTAAAAATGAATTGTTAATCATATATTTTATTTTACACTGCCTAATTTTTTCCTAGTATTCTTTTCCCTCCTTACTAGAGAGCCATTTTCATATAATATACTTTTTTTGGAAGAAGAAGGAAAAAGAGGAATAAGAGGGGAAAAAAACCAAGCAAAACAAATCATTACATAGACAGAGAATTTGAAAATATATCTAAGGTTCTATACCCATGGACCCATCCACCTCTATAAAGCACTGAAGTGAGGTGTCTTCTCATATCTCTTTTTTGGGGTCATGGGTATTCATTATAATGTTACAATATTCAATTTTGATTGTTTTGGATTTTTTCTATTTACATTGTTGTAGTCATTATGTATACTGTTTTCATGGTTCTGCTTACTTCACTCTATATCAGTTCGTATAAATCTTTTTATTCTTCTCTGTATTCATCATGTTTGTAATTTCTTTTTTTAATTTTATTTATTTTATTCTGAACTTAAGAAATAAAACAAGCATTTCCATAATAAAGTGAGATAGAAAAACAGAGGATTGCACCTGAAGTTGCACATCTATTATGTACAACTTGCTATTCCTTTCAAATATACACAAAGTTATCATGTGAATTTCTTTTTTTCCTCTCCCCCGCTGCTGGACTTGAGATGATTACTCTTAGAGACAAATCTGTGTGTGTACATACACACACCACACACACACACACGTATACGTATACACACACATATATACATAAATATGTATACATGTGTGCATGTATATATGTACATATGTATTATATATGTATATATGTAAGAATATATATATTCTTTCTCTGGATTCAAATAGCATCTTCCTTCATAGGAGCTTTGTGATTAATTTGGGTATTTATAATAGAATGACCTGGTTGCTCAAAGTTCTTTTTAAAAACAATACTGCTGTTATTGTATACAATGTGCTCTTGGTTCTGCTCATTTCACTCTTCATTATTTCATGGGGGTCTCTCCATGCTTTTCTAAAATCATTGAGCTCATCCTTTCTTATAGGAGAGTAATATTCCATCATGAACATATACCACAATTTGTTTAGCCATTTCCCAATTGATGGGCATCCCCACAATTTCCAGTTCTTTGCCAACACAAATAGAGCTGCCATAAATATTTTAGAACATGTAGATTCTTTTCCATTTTCCCTAATCATCTTGGGAAACAGAATTAATAGTGGTATTGCAAAGGTATAGTGGTATTGCAAAGGTATAGTGGTATCAAAGGGTATATAGGCAGTTTAATAACTCTTTGTGCATAATTCCAGATCTCTCTCCAAAATGGTTGGATCAGCTCTCAGAAACACCAACAATAATTAAGGTCCTAATTTTTCCACATCTCCTCCAACATCTGTCATTTTCCTCTTCTGCCATTTTAACCAATCTTATAGGTGTAAAATGATATCTCATGGTTGTTTTAATTTGCATTTTTCTAATCAATAGATTTAGAGCATTTTTTTCAAAAGACTATAAATTGTTTTGATTTCTTCATTGGAAAACTGGTTGTTCATATTCTTTGACCATTTGTCGATTGAGGAATGAATCAACTCAATGAGGCAATCAGGTTAGGTGACCTGCCTAGGGTCACACGGCTAGTAAGTGTCAAGTGTCTGAGGCTAGATTTGAACTCACGCCCTCCTGACTCCAGAACTGGTGCTCTATCCATTGTACCATCTAGCTGTCCCTACTCACATTCTTATAGATTTGACAAAGTTCTTTATATGAGATATGAGACCTTTACCTAAGAAACTGTCTAGAAATCCCCCTCCCTCCAGTTTTCAGCTTTCCTTCTAATCTTGGCTATATTTCTTTTATTTGTACCACACCTTTTTAATTTAATGTGCTCAAAATTATCTATTTTACATCTCACAACACACTCTCTCCTGTTTGTTCATAAATTGTTCACCAATCCATAGGTCTGATAGGTAGTATGTTCCATATTCTTCAAATTTTCTTGTAATATCTCCATTTATATCTAGGTCATGTTTCCATTTTGACCTTATCTTGGCAATGGTATAAAATGTTGGTCTATGCCCAATTTCTGCCAGACTGCTTTCCCAACAATTTTTTTTAACCAAATAATGAATTCTTATTTCTAAAACTTAAGTCTTTATACTTGTCAGACACTGGGTTACTATATTTGTTTGCTGCTATAGATTGTATGTCTACTCTGTTCCACTGATCTACCTGTTTCTTAGCCAGTGCCAGATAGTTTTGATAATCACTGCTTTATAATGTAGTTTAAGATCTGGTACTGTTAAACCTCATTCCTTTACATTTTTTCCTATTAGTTCCTTTTATATTCTTGATCTTTGATTCTTCCAAATGAATTTTGTTATTTTTTTTCTAGCTCTGTAAAATAAGTTTTTGATAATTTGATCGAGATGGCATTGAATATATAGATTAATTTGGGTAAAATTGTCATTTTTGTAATATTGGCCTTGCCTACCTATGAACAATTAATATTTCACCATTTATTTAAATCTGATTGTAGTTGTATACAAAATTTTTTATGGTTTTGTTCATATAGATCCTGGGTTTGTTTTGGTAGGTGTATTCCCAGGTATTTTATACTGTCTAGAGTTATTTTAAATGGGATATCTCTAGCCATCTCTTCCTGCAGGATCCTGTTGGTGATATATAGGAATGATGATGATTTATGTGGGTTTATTTTATATCCTGCTACTTTGCTGAAATTATTAATTATTTCAATTATCTTTTTAGTTGAATCTTTAGGATTTTCCAAGTATATTATCATACCATATGCAGAAAGAGATAGTTTTAATATCTCACTCCCTATTCTGATTCCTCCTATTTCTTTTTCTTCTCTTGTTTGCTATTGCTAGAATTTCCAATACAAAACTGAATAATATTGGTGACAGTAGGCATCTTTGTTTAGGAGTTCCTAAAATTTAGTGTTTAATTAGGGATTTTTAATTCATTCTTTTTCTAGTTTTTTTTTAATTGCATCCCCAGTTCATTGGTTTGCTCTTTCTCTCTTTTTTTTTTATTGATATAAGTGTTTAGAGATATAAATTTTCCTCTGATTACTGCTTTTCTGTATCCCATAGGTTTTGATAAGTTGTTTCATTATTGCCATTTTGTTTAATGAAATTACTGATTGTTTCTATTATTTGTTCTCTAGTCTATACATTCTTTAAGATTAGGTTGTTTAGTCTCCAATTAGTTTTTTTCTGTTTTCATGGTCCATTATTAAATATAATTTTTATTGCATTCTGGTCTGTAAAGGAAGCATTTAATATTTCTGCTTTTCTGCTTTTGGCTACAAAATTTTTGTGCCTTAATATATGGTCAATCTTTGTAAAGGTACCGTGTACCTCTGAGAAAAAGGTGTATTCCTTTCTAATTCCATTCAGTTATCTCTAGATATCTATCTTATCTAAAATTCTATTCACTTCCTTAATTTATTTCTTATTTATTTTTTGGTTAGATTTATCTAGTTCTGAGAGAGGAAGATTAAAGTCCTCCACTATTACAGTACTACTATCTATTTCCACCTGTTATTCATTTAATTTTCTTTTAAAAATTTAGATGCTATGATATTTGGCGCATGTAAGTTTAGTATTAATATTGCTTCATCATTTATGGTACCTTTTATCATAATGTAGTTCTTTATCTCTTTTAATTAAATCTATTTTAGCTTTGACTTTGGTATCATGATTGCTACTCCTGCTATTTTTTGTATTTACTGGGGTGTAGTACATTCTACTCCAACCCTTTATTTTAACTCTGTGTGTATCTCTCATTTTTAAATGTGTTTCTTGTAAGCAGAATATTGTCAGATTCTGATCTTTAATCCATTCTGCTATCCATTTCTGTTTTATGGGTGAATTCATCCCATTCACATTCAAAGTTATAATTGCTATTTGTGTATTTCCCTCCATCTTATTTTCCTCACTATTGTCCTTCTCAGACTCTCTTTTGACCCTATCCCTTCTTTAGTTTACTTCTATCCACTACCTCCCTATTCCACACCCTTTTAAAGAATCTCTCCCTTATGCTCTCCCCTAACCCTTCTTTTCCTTGTTCTACCTATTCCTCTAAGGGTCCCTCCTTTTTCTTCTCCATCAAGCCTCCTAAATCTTAAGCTACACATCCTTCCAACCCTCCTCCCTTATTCTGTTTCCTCACTCTCTTATTTCTTTATAAATTTAAAACACTTTTATGCTCTTCTAGATGTATATGTTGTTACCTCTTTAACTCAGATCTGATGAGTAGGTTTTCAGCAATACCAGCCCTCCACCCCCACCTGATTCCTCTGTATCAGTTCTTCCTCTTACATCTCATTTGTATGAGATAATTGCTTTTTTAACCCTTTCCTATGCAATTTTGCTTTTGAAAATCACATCACACTCAGTTCATCTCAATTTTTCTTTCAAACTACCTGATTACTAATGACAGTCTTAAGAATATGGTTTACACTTCCGCATATAAAAAATAAACAATTTGTCCTTATTGAATCCCTTGTAATTGATCTTTGATGTTTACCTCATATTTATCCTGGATCTTCTATGTCAAATTTTCTATTATATTCTGGTCTTTTTGTGGTAAAAACTTGAACACCTGTCAAGTCATTGAATGTTCATTTTTTTTTTGGTTCAGGATTGTACTTAGCTTTGCTGGGTAAGTTATTTTTGGCTGCAATCCCAGTTCTTTTGCTCTTCAATATATGGTGTTCCTAGACCTGTGCTCTTTTAGTGTAGCAGCTTCTAGATCTTGTGTAATTTTAATTGTTGCTCCACAGTATTTGAATTTTTTTTTCTTGTTGCTCATAATATTTTCTTCTTAAGCTTTGGGTTTTGAAATTTGACTATGATATTCCTGTAGGTGTTCATCCTGGGATCTCTTACACGTGGTGATCAGTGGATTTTTTTCTATTTTTACTTTCCCTTTTTACTTTCCCTTCTTGTTCTGAAATTTCAGGGCAATTTTCTTTAATTATTTCTTATAATATTAGATCAAGATTCTTTTTTTTTTTTGATCATAGCTTTCAGGTAATCCTATGATTCTCATTTTCTCTTCTTGATCTGTTCTTCAGATCAGTTATTTTTCTTATGAGAGGTTTCACATTCTTTTCTATTTTTTCATTCTTTTTTATTTTATTTTATTATTTCTTGGCATCCTATAATGTCATTCACTTCCCCTTACCCAATTCTAGTTTTTAAGGAGTTGGTTTTCTTCCTTAAGATTCTGGATCTCTTTTTCCAGTTGGTTGACTTTCTTTTCATACTTTCCTTGTTTTTTTTGGATTGCTCTTTTCCAATTTTTCCTCAATCTCTCTTATTTGATTTTTAAATTCTTTTTAAAGTTCTTCTAAGAACTCTTTTTGGGCATGTGACCATTTGACGTTATCTTTGGGATAGGAGAGACCTTTTTGCTTCAATATCCTCCTCTGAAAATGCACCCAAGTCTTCTCTATATTCATAGTAGCTGTCTATGATTGGGTTCTTTCTCCTTTGCTTACTCATTTTTATTTTTGTTTCTTAATTTTTAGCAGCTTGTTATAAACACATCTAGTCTGAGGATGTGGGGGATGGTGCCTCTGGTCTCAGGTCCTTCTTACTGTTATCTTCTGAACTTTGTCCAGGGTCCAACTTAGTCACTCCTTTCCCCCTCCAAGCCACACCTAGGGCCTCCAGCCACACTATGCTAGAAAAGTTCTTGCTCCTTGAAGACCTCCAGTGGCTGTAACCTTCAGTTCTCCCCTCTGGCCTGGAACTGGAGCCAGGAACTCAGCTCTCCTATAAGTGCCCACAGCCAGCAGCATCCCTGCCCCGCTGTTTCTGTGCTCAGCAGGCGCTGTTAGTTTCTTCTTACCTGTAGTTTGTGACCTCCTCTAGGCAGCACAGGTAGGCCTGGCATTCCTCAGCTGCAGAGGATCCTTCAACCTTCCCCTACTCAGATATCTGACCCCCCTCCCCACACTGTCTGTGAGGTGAGAATTCCTGTGGCTGAGGTCCCAACCCAGCTGCCCCCAGGGCTTGTGGTTTGTTGTTTCAGTGGAGATAATCTGGAGGTGTTTGCACTTCACTCAGGCCAAATCTCCATCCCTGGGGTCTTTCCTCAGATCTTCTCCAGTTGTCCTTGGAGGACCATTGCTCTGCCCCAACTTTTGTTTATTTTTGCCACTCTATGTTCATCCTGAGTCTCTATTTTGTCTTGTTTGTGGAGGAAATCTGGAGAGCTTGGAAATTTCTGACCTACTCAGCCATCTTCCCCAAATTCCCCCCATATCTGTAATTTCTTATAGCATAGTAATATTCCATTATTTTCATGCACCACAATTTGATTAGCCTTTACTCCATTGGTGAACAACTATTTTGTTTCCAATTCTTTACTTCCACAAAAAAAGTGCTTCTGGGTCTGCCTCTTGTGTTAAACAGTCCAGGCCTAATCCCCTTTCCATATTAACAGTCCTTTGAATTGCCTTGAAGGTACCATTATATTCCCCCAAAGTCTTCTCTTCTCTAGGTTAAACATCACCATTTCTTTTGGTTGAGACTTGCAGGGTTTGTTCTCTTATCCTCTTGCTATCTCAGTTACTTTCTTCTGGATATTCTTCATTTTGGTCGAGTGTTTTCTAAATCTGTGGTTCCCAGAGTTGAATGAAGTACACCAGCTGTATCCTGACAAAGACAGACTGTAGCAGACCTGTTCTCTCCCTCCTTCTGGACTCTGCATGTCACTGCAACCTAGAATGGTATTAGCTGTTTGGTTATCACACTGCTGACATTAGCCATTTCTGCCCCATCCTGTCAGTGTGAAGTTGAATTTTTAGATAGGAATGTAGAACTTTGTAATTGTCTCTATTAATTTCAATCTCCTTGATTCAGTCCATCATTCTAGTCTATTAAGATCTTTTCATATCTGAACTCTGACTTCCTATGTGGTAGCAATCTTGCCAATTTCTGTGTCATCTGAAAATCTGACAAGCATGCCATTTCTTCTTTCATCAAAGTCACAGATAAAAATGATGATCAGTACAGGACCAGTGACATGTCTCTGTGTCACTCTTCTAGAAACTTTCCTCGAATTTGACAGTCTCCCATTAGTGACTACTCCTTGGGTCTAGTTATTCAACCAGCTCCAAATCCGCCAAATTGGGCAATCTCTAGCTTTAATGTCTTCACCTTATTCACAAGAATGGCAGAAGAAATTTTGTCAAATGCTTTTCTGAAGTGTAAGTATATTAATCCTACAACCATGCTCTCATTTAATGACCTGCTTCATTTTATAAATGATGATAAATCATTCTTTTAATAATGTATTCTAAAATTTCACCGGGAAGAGGAATCAAACTTAGGGGTCTAGAGTTTGTGGGCTCTACCTAGCTGTTTCCCTTTTGTGAAAATTGGGACAACTTCTGATCTCCTTCAGACTTGTGCCACCTCTCTCATTCTCCATGACCTTTCTTTTTTTAAGTTAAATTAAATTTTTTTTTGTTACATTTGCATTTTTGGCTACAGTTTTAAGTTCTAAACTCTCTCCCTCCTTCCCTCACCATATGGCACTAGAGAAGGTCACCATTTGACATAATTATACACACACACATTCATGTAAAACCATACTATGCATGCTTTTGTTTATCAGTTCTTTCTCTGGAAGTAGATAGCGTCTTCCTTCATGTGTCCTTTGTAGTTGATTTGAGTATTTATAATTCTCAGAATAACTTAGCCCTTCACAGTTGTCATTTGAACAATATTGTTGTTACCATATACAATATTCACTTAGTTCTGCTCATTTCACTCTTCATTATTTCATGCAAGTCCTTCTATGTTTTTCTAAAGTCAATCAGCTCATCATTTCTTACAGCACAGTAGTATTACATCACAATTATATACCACAACTTGTTTAGCCATTCCCCAATTGAAGGGCATCCCTTCAATTTCCAGTTCTTTGCCACCACAAAGAGAACTGCTATAAATATTTTAGAACATATGGCTTCTTTTCCTTTTACCCAGATCATCTTAGAAAACAAACATAATAGTGGTATTGCTGGGTCAAAGGATATGACAATTTTATAACTCTTTGGGCATCTCCAATGATCTTTCAAAGATCGTTGACAGAGGTTTAGCAGTAATGTATTCCAGCTTTTTCAGAACCCTATCTCATAGTTCTTTCAGGTCTGGTCAGTTGTCCTCATTGAAGGTAATTAGAAGCTATTTGACCATTTCCTACCTTATGTTGTGTCTCCATTCACCACTAACCATTTCTGTCCTCTCCTCTCTGGTTCAAAGACTGTTCTCCTAGGAAGAGAAATACACTGTACTACTTCTAATAGATCTCTAATCTCACTGACATGGATTTTCTCTCAAACGATGCAGATCACAGCCTGTTCACATTCTCTCATCCTGTGTGACTATTGTTTATGACTCTCATAAAGTCTAGAATACCCAACATGTTGAGGGACGTTACTTTAGGTCTCAACATTATATGGGTACCAGCACAGCACGCGGGGTATCCATCTTAGCCATCTGTTACCTCTTGCTACATGATTGGTCACTCTCTTTGATATTAATAGCACGATAGTATTCTTTGCTATTGAGAGTATATTAATACTCTTTGCTTCTTCATGCATGTTTTTTGTTGTTGGTGATATTCCGCAGGTGATTTACGTGTACTATGCATCCCTCCATTGCCTTTTGGGTGGCCCACATTTTTTGACTCTTTGAAGGCTCTGGTATTTCACAATTCATAGCTGTAAAGCATCACTGGAAGACCATTGGTGTTAGTAGTTGAGTTTTTGTTTCAGGGAGAAGGCTGGGGTCCTGGAAGGTGCTCCACAGTTTTCCAAGGGCACTATGTGCTGCTCTTCTTCCTTTTGAATTCTAGGCCCAGTTCGTTGTCCTGAAGTATCTGTCCAAGATACATGTATTGACAGACTAGCTCTACATAGGCTTAAAGTATTCTTCATTCACTCACTTACTTTTTCTTATGTGGATATTAGAACTCTCAGGTGGCTGTGAATTTCATTATGGAGACTGTGCAGTGTTCCAGGGCTTGCTGCACTTGGCAAATGTCACCCACTAAAGGAGGCATGTAGAGGACCCCATGTATAGGGAGTCTGGTCTCCATTTGACCTCTTTGTTGGCATCGTGGGCCCTTTCTTTTCTCCCTCTATGCTATTGACCAGCTCCTATGGTTTCAATTGTCATCTCTATGCTGATGATTCTCAGATCTACTTATACAGCTCTAACACCTGATCTCTAGATTCTTATTTCCTACTGCTGACTAGACATTTCAGACTATATCTCCTATAGGCATCTTAAGTTTAACATGTCCAAAACTGAACTTGAAAACTTTCCCCCAAAATTCTTGCCTTTCCAAACTTCTCTAATGTTGTTGAAAGTTCCACCACCCTCCTAGTCATCTAGCCTCATGACCTAGGTGTCATCTGACTCCTCATTCTGTCTCATCCCTCCAATCCATTCTGTTGCCAAGTTCTGTTGACTTTTTTTTCGTTAACATCTCTCACATATTTCCCCTTTTCTCCTCTGACACTGCCACCGTCCTGGTGCAAGCCTTCCTCACTTTACGTCTAGACTATGGCAATGGCCTGCTGGGTGTTCGTCTTGCCCCACTCCAGTCCATCCTCCACTCATCTATCAAATTCATCTTCCTAAAGCACAGAGTTGACTGCCCCACCCCCCATCAACTCTAGTGGCTCAAGGAGCTCACAATCTAATGGAGCAAACAACATGCAAACAGCTATATCTTTTGCCTTTCTTTGTATCCCCAGCTCTTAGCACAATGCTTGATAAATGCCTATTGACATAGCAATGACATGTCTCCCTGTTTTGTTCTTTGTTTGATATTAATAATCAAAGGATAAGTGAGCAAAATTAACTCTGTTGTTTTGATTTTTAACATTTATGGGAAGGAGAAGAGAGTCTTTAAGACTACATTTTTCTTCAACAAATCAATGCTTTTGGGGGTGGTGGTAGGCATTTGATGTTATTATTATTATCATATTATTTGGGAGTCATTTTATTACATATTATATATCTTATTTTGTATTATTATATATATTTTTAAATTTTTAATTTTTTACAGTTAACAGAAAATTATTTTCTCTCCTTTTAAGGTTCCTCCCCCCACTAAAAAAAAAGAAAAATAAATCTTTTGTGACAAATATGCATAGTCAAACAAAGCAGATTCTCCCATTGGCCATGTCCAAAAATATATGTCTCGTTCTGTATCTTAAATCCATCACCTCTCGAATAGGAGTTGGATAGCATGTTTCAGCTTGGGTCCTCTGGAATCATGGTTATATGAAATCTTTCAAAGTTGTTTTCCTTTATGACATTGTTGTTGTTTTATAAATTGTTCTCCTGGCTTTGCTTACTTCTCTTTGCATCAGCTCAGATGCTGATTGTTTATGACTCTCATAAAGTCTAGAATACTGAACATGTTACTTCTTTGAAACCTCCCCTTTCATCATTTCTTATGGCACAATAGTATTTCATTATATTCATATGTCATTATTTGTTCAGCAATCAAATGAATGCTTATTTATAGTGTTGTGGTAAATGACCATAGCTTGTGCTCTTGAAGACAGGTCAGCAGAAACTTTTATTCAGGAGCACAAAATTCTTTAAGAAAGAAATCTCCCTGATCAGAGCTTGAAGGAGATTATACACACACACACACACACACACACACACACACACACACACACACATATACACACATACCTAAATATATATGTTTATATATATATACATTTTTTTAAAGGAAAAACAAGTAATTCTCTTTGCATTCACCTGACATGCAAACTGATCTACATTTGCTCTCATTGTGTAACGTTATTATTATTTAGCCTATGACAAGACTATCTGCTTATTAGCTTAGCAGTGAGGACCAGGGCAAGCAGGATTTGGGCACTTGTTTCTTTCTTTTTTTTTCTTTTTTTAATTAATTTATTTTGATTTATCAACAATCACTTCCATATGCTTTTGAGTTTAAAATTTTTCTCCCCCTTTCTTCCCACCACCCTCCCCAAGATGGCGTACAATCTGATATAGGCTATATACATACATTCCTTTTAAACATATTTTCACATTAGTGATGTTGTAAGTAAGAATTAAAACCAATAGGAGGAACCACCAGAAAGAGGAAACAAAACTCAACAGAAAAGAAAAAAATAGCAAATAGTATACTTCGATCTGCATTCAAATTCCATAGTTCTTTTCTTTGGATGGGGACAGCATTTTCTATCACGAGGCCTTTGGAGATGTCTTAGATCCTTGTATTGCTGGGAAGGGTTAAGTTTATCAATATTAGTCATCACACAAAGTGGCTGTTATTGTGTACAACGTTCTCTTGGTTCTGCTCACTTCACTCAGCATCAGACCATATAAGTCTTTCCAGGTTTTTCTGAAGTCAACCTATTCATCATTTCCTATTGCACAACAGTATTCCATCACATTCATATACCACAACTTGCTCAGCCATTCCCCAATTGATGGGCATCCTCCAATTCTTTGCCACCACAAAAAGAGCTGCTGTGAATATTTTTGTACATGTGGGTCCTTTTTGCATTTGTATCACCTCTTTGGGATATAGCCCTAGAAGTGCACTTGTTTCAAGAAATATATATGACTCCTCTTTTTTGATGGAATGGAGGCCAGTTTCTAAGATGGCATTTACTCATGCTAAAAAGGAGAGAAGAAATGTTCTTCTTTCTCTTTGCTTTTATGACAGTCACATACAATAGACACAGTGATCTAGTGGATAGAACGCCAGGCCTGGAGGCAGGAAGACCTGAGTTCAAATTTGGCCTCAGACACTTACTAGCTGTGTGACTTTGAGTAAGTCACTTAACTGCTATTTGTCTCAGTTTCCTCATCTGTAAAATGAGGATAATAATAAAGCACCTACCTCCCTGGGTTGTTGTAAGGATCAAATAAGATAATTGAAAGCACTTAGCACAGTGACTGGTATGTAGTAAGAACTGTGTAAATGTTATTGTAGGTTTTTTCCGTTGTATTTGACACTTCCTGACCCCATTTGGGGTTTTCTTGGCAAAGATAATAGAGTGGTTTACCATTTCCTTCTCCAGCTCATTTTTCATATGAGGAAACTGAAGCAAACAGGATTAAATGACTTGCCCAAGGTCACACAGGTAGTAGGTGTCTGAGGCCAGATTTGAACTCAGAAAGATGAGTCTTTCTGACTCCAAGCTTAATGCTCTATCCACTGTATCATAGCTTCCCTCATGTAAATATTATCTATTATTATTATTAAACAGGTCAGGTTCAATTAAACTCAACAAATATTTATTAAGCTTACTGTGTGCCAGGCAACATTCTAGGAGGTGAGAATACAAAGACAAAAATGAAACAGTCCCAACTCTCAAGTTTTAACACTTTCCTGGGGGATGCAACCTGCACACAAAAGCGTATGCAAAATAATGCAGTACAATTTTGAGAGGGTGAGAGTATTAACAACTAGAGGTATCTTGAAGGACCTCATGGAGGAAGTGGCACCTGAAATGTGTTGGGAAGGAAGCAAGTGAGTAAGCAGAAAACGCCAAGGGGTGGGGGTGAAAGCCAGGGCGTCCCAGGTATGAGGGAAACTGCCTGTACAAAGGCATGAGGTCGAGAGATGGACTATCCTGTAGGGAAACAACTAGTAGGCCAGTTTAACTAGGATGGAGAGTATATGAAGATGAGTTATAGGAAATAAGCCTGGAAAGGTAGGTGGGAGCTGGGTTGTGGAGGGAAGCAGTTTTAATAACCTAATTTATTTTCTCCTCATTTTTATTTTTCTGATTTGGTGTTGATTTGGGCCTTTGTTCTTGGGAGTCAATGATACAGATAACTGAGTCGAAAATGAGGCAGCTAGATGGTACAGTGGCTAGAGCACTGGTCCTTGAATCAGGAGGACTTCAGTTGCGATCCGACCTCAGACACTTGCTAAGCAACATCACTTAATCCCAATTACCTCAACAAAAAAAGAAATTGATTCTCAGATAAGTCATTAATCATTTTTTAAAAAATTAAAATACAATTTGTATGTCTTTTGTTGTATTATCTGCTACTTTGTCACATCCTGTGCTTCCTGAAGAATACTTCAGTATAAGCATTCAATATTAGTATTTGGAAGTGGTATCACTTCCATGTACTCCACAAGCCTCTGACCTTTTTAATTTCTTCCTCCTGAGCCATATTTTTCAATATATTTTTCTACCACTTTCCCCATGTCCATTTTAATACCAAAGGTCACTGAAAATCAAATTATATATTGAATTAATTCAGAGTATCTTGCTGAATTCTTTACAGAATTTTCTTCCTCCTCATCTCCTACAACAGATTATAGTATATAAACTAAATTATCTTTATGGTGGTCTTTTTGCATTGGCTTATCATTTGCACTGCAAGTGGGAGAGATGATCAAATGACCTCCTAAATTATTCTTATCAGCACTTTTGAGTGCATAGTGAAACTAGCTCTTTTATTTGACAATCCAAGGAGAACTCCTGAGCCATGCTTCTGTTTATCTGCAATGTGTTTATAACTTGTGGTTTCATTTATAGTGAGAATGCTGGTATTTATGATTCAATTCCTCAGGAGTTCTTAACCTTTTGTGTCCTGGACCCCTTTAGAAGGCTGGTAGAAGCCCATTGATCCCTTTTCAGAATAATGCTTTTAAATGCATAAAATAAAATACCTCGGATTGCAAATGAAACCAATTACACTGAAGAACAATGATCAAAATTTTTAAGTGTTCATGAATTGAAGATCTTAACCTTTTTGGTCCTTGAAGAAGGCTCTTTCATTTAGAGTGTTAACAGGATAATGGTCTAAAAACAGTGATTCTTAGCATCCTCTGCTCCCTTCTCTGGCTTTTTGCCACTGTCATGGAAGAAGGCCTTGGAGGTACATAGAACTGAAGGCTATTCTATAATAGTCATAATAATAGCCAGTATTTATATAGTGCTTCAAGGTTTGTAAAGAACTTTACAAATATTACTTCATTTGATCCTCACAACAACCCTGGTGCCATTACCCGCATTTTATAGATAAGAAAACTGAGACAAAGGTTAAGTGATTGCCCTCTATCCACTATACCACCTAGCTGTCTAAGGACCATGGAATCTTTCCCTGACTTACAGCTTAAATCTTCTGTATATGTTGTTATTTCTGTTAGAATGTGAGCTACTTGAGATTAGGGGCTATTTTTTCTATTTGTATCCTGAGGGCTTAGTACAGTGCTTTGCATAATATTAAGTGCTTAATAAAATAAATGCTTATTCATTCATTCTTTTTTTGTTTGTTTGTTTGTTTCATGGGTTGCCACGGCCAAAGAAGGCATTATCTAGTGGCCATCCAACTGGTGAGGAGCCTTTCCATACTTCACTAGGCTAGTCTTGAGACATTAGACATAATCAGTCCTTAAAACCTTTCCAGAATGGTAGAATCTGCACCTTGTACCCCACTGGAATAGCCTTGGAGAACCCAGAATTATCTCCATGTCATGATGGGACATCGAAGGTAGCACTTTTGTAATGGTTGGAAAGGACAACAAAAGCAAAGCCAGAGTTAAGCAGTTAAGCTTTCTCACCATCATTTATCATCCTCATACTGTCCACTCTGAGCAGCAGCAAGCAGTCCAGTCCCCTCTTTGTTTCTCTTCTTGACCCCAGCAGAGCTGAATAACCTCTTTTTGTTGTTCTTGGATAACAAGAACATTGTCAGACTCGCTCTGGGCTTTAGTGTGTCTGACACTAGTCTTAGAGGACCATATTACCATTTTGTATTCCTTCTAAGTTTTTTGCTTGTTTCATTCTGCATTTGTCCTTTAAGAATCTGAGCTGGTTGAAGAACTCCCTTTTTGTCCACTTTGGTCTTAGGCAATTCCTTTTTGTCCTCCTTATCAAAATAATTTTTTTGGTGTCTTCAGAATCTCATTTCTTGAGTGCTTCTCAGCTTCCCCCTTAGATTTTCCTTATTATAAGTCCAGTGCACCCTCTACTGTGTACCTCTCTACATCTCAACCTTGAAAAAAGTCTAATATTGTCATCGTTGTAGCCAAGAGGTCTTTACTGACCACTTCGGACACATTCTACAATGTGTAGGAAGGACTGGAGGGGGAAGAGATTGGAGGCAGGGAGACCAGGAAAGAGACTCATTGAGTTAATTTGCCAAGGTTTTCTAGTGGAGTCTTTACAATGCCTTGGCTCATTCCATGGTTTTAGATGACACTTCTCTCCTCCCGGCTGTTCCCTCTCATCCCTTGCCCCCCAACTTCCAGTACTTTTTATGAAAAATTCCATAAGGTATGTCTTTTCTTTTTTACCCCCTGAACCTCAGAGCCTTATCTTTGTTAATGTTTCTCAGTTCTCTCTGGGTCCTCACCTCCTGCCATCCCTCACCTCTCTGGTCTCAGGCAAGAGTACACGCAGAGCTCTGACCAGCAGCGCCTTCCAAAGTCGCTCTCAAGTTCATAGAATAATTTCGAGCTGGAAGACATTTATCCCAACACCCCTTTTTTGGTAGATGAGGAAAATGAGGTCCAAAGAACCAGGACTTTGAACCCAGTTTCCTGAATCTCACCTCTAGATCACCATTCAGAGAAGGACCTTAGTCTTATCTCCTTGCAAAGGGGTCTAGATTATAGTCCTTCTTATCAATACTTCTGGGATCTCTGTTTTCATCTTTGTGGATTCTCCCTTCAGGGATGCAAATCATGATCACCGGTGCTTCAGTAGACTTTGTGATTAGTTTTGATTAAAAAAAAAAAATGGCCTGGTGGTCAACCTCTACCCAATGAACCTTTCTGAACTTAAGTAGACTGGTCCTTGGACAACAGATGAATAGTCAGTCACTGGGTCCATGAGTGAAGCCTTTCTAGGTTGACAGGATCTGCCAGAGGTTGTGTCCTGGTGATATAAACCAGAAAACCCAGGCTCGCCTGCCATGATGAGGAGAACTTTAGAGGAGGAATGGAAAGTATTGAAAGTCTCTCATCCACTTAAACACTTGAATTGAGTCTCTCCTTTTCCTTTTCTTCCTTCAGAGTGGTCCCATCCTGGCTGAGTCTCAAGGAATCTTTCCTGTTGTACTGAGTGGAGGGTACTCCTCCCTGTGCTGGCCACCAAATTTGTGCTTGAATTAATTAAACCATCTCCATCTCCTCCCTTTCCCTAGGCTCTTCCATAAGCTCAATGAGAAAAAAAAAAGCACACATACTTTTTTTTCCTCTATAGAAAAAAATAATAATTCTGAGTCAGATAGTGAGTCAGGAGCAAGAACTGGCAAGGAACACTCAGAACCTGGTAATTACTTCCATAAACCACCACTGAGAGTCTTTCACAGCTGCTGTGGCATTTCCTCTTTCATTTGGGTGTGAAAAGCTGAAGCTGGGGGGGTGAGAAGGGTGGGCGAGAGGAAGAGGCTGGCTCCCCCAATTCCAAGTTTAGAGCAAGTCACTGGAGGTAGGGTTTGGGGGTATCTAAAATATGCCAAAAGCTGGGAGCAAGAGGGGCCTGGTGCTAGATTAACCTCCTATGGTAGTTTTTACACCAAATCTCCAGTGATTTTGGGCAGGGCAGAAGTGGTGGGAATTTGATGCATACCCAGAGGATCACGGGATCTCTGAGCAGTGGGGAGCTTGGACACTATCTGGTCCAGCATGCACTTGAACAGAAATCCCCTCTGCCCCATCCCTGGCAAATGGTCATCCAGTCTCTTAATAAAACCCACAGCATTGGGAAATCTACCACCTCCTGAGACCTCCCATTGTGTTTGTGCACAGGGCTGGTTGTTAAGGAAATCCTCCTTTGGAGCTGAAATCTGTGCCTTTATAAAGCTGAATCACTGTTTCTACTTTACACTTACTTCTTTTGAGGCAGCTAGATGGTGGGGATAGAGTCCTAGCCCTGGAGTCAGGTAGACAATCAGGGCCAATATTACCCATCACTATAGATGCCACCCTGAGAGTTTAAGTTTAAGTTTAAGTTTAAGGCTCTGAGCTTCATAAAAACACAAATACACACTGGCAAAGGTCATACTTCAAGCTGCTCTCAGTCTTATGCCCTAAATGGTAGGAGTGACCGATAGAGAGGGAGGGCATCAGGAGGGGGGAAAGGATACAGTAAATAGAATAGAGGACAAGGAGTTCCAAAGACCAATTTTTGGAAAAGCTTGACGCTTTTCTGAGAGCTGTCACAGGTTTAGATCAAGTAAGGTGAGCACTTAGGTGGGCAGTGGACAGTGGGCTGGCCGGGGAGTCAAGAAGACTCATCCTCTTGAGTTAAAATCTGGGCTCAGACACTTAAAGTTCAGTATGATTCAATGAAGTAATAAGGCAGCCCCAAAATGCCTAATGTGATCTTAATAAAGTAAGAACTTAGTATAAGAAATTCCTTAACAAGTATATGGGGCAGCTGGGTGGTGTAGTGGGCTTGGAATCAGGAAGACTCATCTTCCTGAGTTCAAATCCAGCCTCAGATACTTACTAGCTGTGTGACTCTGGACAAGTTACTTAACCTCATTGGCCTCAGTTTCCTCATCTGTAACAATGAGTTGGAGAAGGAAATGGCAAACCACTCTACTATCTTTGCCAAGAAAACCCCAAATGGGGTCATGAAGAGTTGGACACAATTGCACAACAACAACACCAACACCAACAACTATTTAGACACTTGAAGAGAACCATTTGTCTCATTGAGACAGAGGAGGTGATTGAGAACCAGGGAAGTTCAAACAAATTCCCCAAGATCACACTGGTAGAAAGCGTCAGAAGTCAGATTGGAAACCAGGTTTTCAAACCCAGGAGCCAGAGCTCTTTCTACGCTTCCACCCTTTTCCAGCTCTGGCATTCTATGAAATAACATATCTATAAGCACTTTGAAAAGCACAAGGTATTCCTATGGGTATTATCTTTATTGGGATTGTTACTCCATGAGGTGGTTACTCCAAGAAACTGAAAACTTCTGTAATAAGATTCATAAGAAGCAGTGTGGGTTAGTGGAAACAGTCTTAGAGCCAGAAGACCTGAGTTAGAATCTTGGCCCTAACATTTACTTTCCATACTGGAGGAGTCACTTAATTTGCTTAAGCATCCATTTCTTTCTCTGTAAAATTGGAGATAATCATTCTTCCACTATGTATCTCACACAGTCAGGATAAATTTAGTAGATAAATCCCAGGAAGCTGTGTGAGGCACAAAGAAATTTAAGTGACTTCCCCAGGAACACAGCTAGTATCAGAGGAAGGACTTGAACCAAGACATTTCTGATTCCAAATTTCTTCTTGTTGGGAAGAAAATTATTTCTTAAAGTGCTACAAGGAACAGGAGCTTTTAACTCCTCTTAGCTGTCAGTGTTCATTCAACAAAAGTGAATTAGGCATCTACCTGGTACAAGGCCTCATGCTAGCTGCTGGGGATACAGAGATAAATAGCAAAGTCTCTAACATAAAGTTTAGATAATTTATTATTAAAGACGTGTTCTTGTCCATTGAGATTAGCATTATAGAAAGAAAGACCGTAATATTCCTAACTGGAAGGAACCTTTGAGATCATCATTTTTAAAAATTTATTTTTTGCACTTAATAATATTTTATCTTTTTTAAAGTTACATATAAAGATAGTTTTTAACATTTATTTTTGTAAGATTTTGAGTTCCAAATTTTTCTCCCTTCCTCCTTTCCCTCTTCCCTCCCCAAGATAGCAAGCAATCTGATACAGGTTATACGTTTACAATCATGTTAAATGTATTTCCACATTAGTCATGTTGTGAAAAAAGAATCAGAATAAAAGGGAAAAGCTACAAGAAATAAAAAACAAAAAAGTGAAAACAGTATGCTTCCATCTGTATTTAGACTCCATAGTTCTTTCTCTGGATGTGGATAGCATTTTCCATCATGGGTCCTTTGGAGTTGTCTCTGATCATTGTATTGCTGAGAAGAGCTAAGTCTATCACAATTGATCATCTCACAATGTGGCTGTTACTGTGTACAATGGTCTCCTGGTTCTGGTCACATTACTTTGTATCAGTTCATGTAAGTTCAGGTTTTTCTGAAATATGCCTGCTCATTATTTCTTATAGCACAATACATTACATTCATATACCATTCCCCAATTGATGGGCATACCCTCAATTTCCAATTCATTGACACCATAAAAAGAGCTACTATAAATATTTTTGTACACGTGGGCCCTTTCCCCTTTTCTACAGAGATCATCGTTTCATAGAAAAAGAAATTGAGGCCAAGAGAAGGGAAATTATTTGCTCAAAGTCAGAAGTTAGTAGCAGAGTCAGGTTCTGGACCCTTGGCATTCCACCATGCCGTGGAGGACAGCAATGTTTATATAACTCTTCTCTTGGTGTCCTCATTAAAGACAGAATCTTGGGTTCTGTGGCTCTCACTGTGGTGTCTAATGGTGGATGATAGAGAGCTTCCATATCTGATAATGGATTGACATTTGCCGTAGGTTCTCTTGTCTGAGTGGAAGCACCGTCAGCCTGTTTCATCATCAATGAGCTGGATATTTTGAGGCTGGTAACAGGTGGCCTTCAGAACTGTCTAACTTGGGTCATTGCAGTCAGCCTTGGACCGAGTGTCACCCTCTAGACATCAATCCCTTTCTCACAGAGCTGGAGGATAGAGGCAGAAGAGGTAACCCACAAGATCAGCAGGCCCCGATAGATTCTGATGCCTCAGTCTCCATGAGAGTAATAACATAAGAACCTCTCACCCTAGATTTCATGTATGAAATCATAGCCTGAAAAAAATTCAAAAAATTCAATGGCTATTCTTACCCTTTTCATTCTTTATGTTTCTGATCTCTGCATATCAGCTATTTGGGGGGCTTTATACATTGGGTACACACCCAGGAACCTTTAACTCACTTGGAAGAAATCATATCACCTCTCTGGGTCTGAGTTTACCCATCTATTAAAAGGAGGAGTTGGCTTAGATTCTCTAACTCTCTTTGTAGCTCTGAATCCTATGAAATGCTTCTTTGGGTTTCTTTTCTTTTAAAATAGATTGTTATTGATTCCTATTATTTTTTACCATAGTCATTTCTGAATATGTTGCCAGCCCCATGCCTGAACTATCCAGAAAATCAGTTTAGCAACAAGAACTGATACAATATTCTTGTTGGACAACTAATATTTTGGTCCTGGAGTGTCTTGTCTCCTGGGAAAAGGGATGTTTGTTTCATTATCTGTTGCCCAGGAATGATACTGGTTTTTATGATTATTCTCTCATGTTCTGCTTATTCTACTCTGTATAAGTTCATATAAATCTTCCTATGCTCCTCATCTCATGATGCACAATAATATTCTATCCCATTCACCTACCATATTCATTGGGCTATTCCTCAATTAATGACCCCTACCTGGATTTCTTTTCCCCTTAAATGTCCTATTCAGAGAGTTGAACATGGTGGTCATACTCATGTAACTCTCTCTATTGTATGGATTGAAGGCTTCTCTGATGGGAAATCTCGTGCCATCATTAGAATTTTGTTTCTTTGGTTTCAGTGCTTGTCCCCTTTTAAAAAGCAAATAACCCTGGGAGAGTTCTACCCTTAGATTTGTTCATATCTCCTATCCATTTAATTTATTGGAGGTATTACAAAGGAAATATCAACAAGTTTTGGCAACAGATTTATATGGAAAATGAGAGAGTGAAGAGTTGAGGATGACATCTAGGTATGAGGCTAAGTTACTGGGAGGATGGTGGTACCCTCACCAATAATAGGGAAGTTAAGAAGGGAGGAGAGTTTTTGGAAAAGATCATGCATTTAGTTTTAGACTTATTGCATTTAAGATATCTATAGATATCCAATTTGAGATGTCCAGTAGGGAGTTGAAGATGAAAGACTGGAAGTCAAGAGAGAGGTTAGAACTGGAAAAGTAGATTTGAGAATCATTAGCATGGAGGTGATAATTGAATCCATGGGAGCATGAGATCACCAAGAGAAATAGTATAAAGGGATAAGAGAAGAAGTTCCAGGGCATAGCCCCTTGGGATTCCCAAAATTAATAGGTGACCTGGATAAAGATCCAGCAAAAGAGACTGAGAAAGAGCAGTCAGGCAGGTAGGAGGGGAATCAGGAAAGGATTGTGTCATAAAATCTGGAGATAAGAGAGTATCAAAGAGAAGAGGATGATCAGTAGTGTCAAAGGTTGCAGAGAGATTAAGAAGGATGAAGTTTGAGAAAAGGCCATTAGATTTGGCAGTTAAAAAATTATTGGTAACTTTGGAGAGATTAGTTTGAGTTGAATGATGAGGCTGGAAGTCAGACTGTAGAGAATTAAGAAGAGAGTGAAAAGAAAGAACGTGAAGGCACCTGTTGTAGATAGACTTTCCAAGGAGTTTAGCAACAAAGGAGAAGAGAGACATGATATGATAGCTAGTGGAGAATGGATGAATAAAGTGAGGGTTCTTTGAGGATAGGGGAAACATGGGCATATTTGTAGGCAGTAAGGAAGCAGCCAGTAGACAGGAAGAAATTGAAGATAAGGGAGAGAGTGTGGATGATAGAGGGGGCAGTCTGCTGGAGAAGGTGGGATGGGATGGCATCACTTTTACATGTAAAGGGATTGACCTTGTCAAGGAGAAGAATGTACTTTTCATGTGAAACGGAGAGATAGTGGCAGAAGACATCTGGGTAGTGTAAGATGAGGAGGGGAGATGATAGAGTTCTCAGCAAATGGTCTTTAACTTTTCAGTAAAATGTAATGCAAAGTTCCCAACTGAGAGGTGGGAGGGGGGGAGGCAGAGCCTCCATGGGAAATTTAAAGAGGGATGCAAAGATTTGGAAGAGCCACTGTGATGAGTGTGTGAGTGACTTAATTAGGTAGGCATAAAAGGATTGCCTGGCAGTAGTGAGAGCCTAGTTGAGTCAATGTAATAGGAATTTGTAGTGGACCCAGTCAGGATGGTTTCATGATTTTCTCTAATTTCATTCAGCAGCACTTGTGTGGATGGTGGGAGTGATTCACGGCAGAGATTTTGCAGGGCAGATTTGGTGATAGGATAAGGGGGCAAGGGACTCAAGAGAGGAGGACAGTGTAGAGTTGAACTGGTTCACCAAGGGGTTAGGATGGGCAGATATTTTTGGATAGAGAATCTCTAAAAAAAAATCACACTGTATAGGTGGCCCCCTACTCTGCCTATAGATGAAATCCAATGTCCACTGTCCTTTTAGGAAATCCCAGGCTTTTGAAGCTACAAATTATAAACACTTGTGTACCAGAGAAAGTTTGAAAGTTCTGTCTCTTGGACCACAGCACCCTCACTGTTTCTAAGATTTTAACTTGTGATAAGATCTCTGACTCACACCTCACTCGCTGCTCCTCCTTCCTTTTGTAGAATTGTTCCTGAGGCTCTGTTTTTAGTTCCCTGGTCATATCCCTGCCAGAATGGGGATGAGGTATAAAGCATTTGAATGGAATTAGGAATGTTGAGTTCTAGGACTTGGAGGTATTTCCTGATCTCCAAAAAACAAACAAACAAACAAACAAAAAAAAACACCTTTTAAAGCAAGCTCCCACTTGCTCTGCTACCGTGGGGCACATTATTTGCCCTGTCTGGTTCTCACTATCATCCGCAAATTCATATTGTGTCTAAAATGCCACAGGTTCAAGGGATGCAAAGAAGTATGAGACAATGTCTGGTCTCAACATCTTTTTGTCTAGTCAGAAAAGCAGGACGCATATACATAAAGAGATAAATAAAAGTGTGTGTGTGGTACCAAATGAGGGGTATGAACAATAAATTCTGTGGGGATTTGGAGGAGGGATCCTATGGGCGGGGATGAGTTAATGGGATTTCAGTGAGATCTCATGCTAGCCCAGGGTCAGGATCTTAGGGGCCTTTAGACATTATTTTATTTGTCTACTTCATTTTACAGATGAGGAAACTGAGGTCCACTGAGGGGAAGTGGCTTGCCCAGGGTCATACATGTAGCAAGTGGCAAAGCCAAGATTTGAATACACTTTCCTTCTTAGTGGGGAGGGGGGAAGGGAGTGGACAGTGGGAGGGAAAGAAGGAAGATTTTTGATGACTAAAAAAAAAAATTTAAAAACAAAACAAATGCAGGTCTTCTTATGCCTCATCCTGGGTTCTTAAGATAGATAGAATCAAAACAAGTGGAGAGGGCATTTCAGGCATTGAGAATGTTGCGAATAAAGGTTTAGAGGTCAGAGTGCATATAGCATATTTAGGAGACCAGTAAAGTGATCAATTTTGCAGGAATCATATGTGGGTCAGTTGTGTGAGATAAGGTAGGTTGGGGTCAGATAACGGAAGTTCTCGAGTTCCAAGTTAAGGAGATGGGACTTTATCCTGTAGGCGAGCTTTTCAAGTTTTCTGAGCAGGTGAATGACATGATCAAAATATGCTGTGTGAACACACTGGGCAGGTGATGGTATATAATAATATTAATGAGTTCATATTTACTGTATATAGTACTTGACAAAGTGTTTACACAATACTTTCCTCATGACAATGATATGGCACAGGTAATATAAATATTATTATCCTCATGCAATGGTTTTTCCTTTGAGAAGGAAGGTTTTTCTTTTCCTTATGACTCTAGATTAGATACTCCAATTTCCAGATACTTTGTAGGTCCGAATCTATTTGAAACCATAGCTCCCAGGCCTCTACCAATGAATTTATTTTTACTAGTCGACCGGAGGTCCTAAATGAAAAAGGCAGTGAGGAAAACATGACGAGAAAACCATTGTAAGTCTACCCCATCATAATCCTCTATTCTAGGCAAATAGAATTGTTATTGAGTCATTGTAGTCATGTCTGACCCTTTGTGACCCCATTTGGGGTTTTCTTGGCAAGATACTAGAATGGTTTGCCATTTCCTTCTCTGGCTCATTTTACAGATGAGGAACTGAAGCAAACAGGGCTAAGTGACTTGCCCAAGGTCACACAGCTAGTGTCTGAGACCAGAACTGAACTCTGGAAGATGAATCTTCCTGATTCCCAGTCCAGTGCTCTTTCACTGTGCCATCTAGCACAGTAAATAGAATTGGTAGAGAAGCTAAAAAGGCCACATTTCTTTGTTACATTTCCCCTCACCCACACACCACACCCTGATCTCTTCCATGTTTCCCTGCACTCATTTTTCCCCCCTTTAATTCTATTGTTTGCTCCAGACCCATGGACACAACTGTTCAGTGAACTCCTTGTTCTGAATCTCCCTGTAGAAATATGGATCAGCAACTGTTCTACAACCTAACCTCTCAGAGAGTCAGTTGCCTTTTGCACTGACTTGCCTAGTCATATAGTCAGTATGTGTTAGAGCAGAGGCTTGAACCCAGATCTTCCTGACTTTTAGGTCAGTTTTATATAGTACTGCACACTGACTCTCTAGGCTCGTTTTACAGATTGCTAAACTGAGGGATTAACTAACTTGCCCAAGTGGTAGAACTGGGACTGGGGCGTGCATCTCCTGACTCCAGATTTAGTGCTCTTTTAGGACCTAATTGGTGGCAGAGGCTAGCTAGGAACCTTTTGCTGTAGACCGCAGCTAGCATCTAGTTTTTCCTGACTCTATGTTCCAGGCAGGGAGAATTAGGAAGTTATCACCGGTAAAAATGATTCCACGACTTGGCACAAAGTAATTTGTGGTTAAAGGATGCTGTGGCTATTTTGGTCCCAATGGGCTTTAGTCACTTCCTTGGCATTTGCCTCTTGCTTGGTTTGTCAGCCAGTTTTTTCCTGGGTTACTCGGGGACATGTGGTGTACTTGTTCAGGATCCTCTTGGCCCTAAATTGGGCTCCAGCTTGGGGGTTCCACATAGGATACAGAAATAAGAGTCAGGTCCTCCAATCTTGACTGTCCTGAGGTTGAGAAGGGGAGCCATCCACCACCCTCAATTTCAAGGCTTCCATGTGCATTAATAGAGAAGTTGGCTTCCTGGTTGGTAGGCTCTGAATGTCAGGAAAGGCCTCTTTGACCTCAGATACGTCCTCCATTATCTTATTCTTCTAGTGCCTGAAATGTCACCATTAGAGAGATTCTTTCATCTGGGCTGAGAATTCATAGCATTTATAGAATTTATGTGGGACTTCGAGAGACCTTATCTAGTCTAACCCCTTCATTTTATAGGGGAGAAAATGGAGGTGCAGAAAGGTCAGATGATATGCTCCAGGCTACACAATGAGCCAACAATAGATTCAGGGGATGTCTGTAACCCTGGCCTAGTTCTTATTTGAATATATCATGTTGCCTCCCTTGTATGTTTAAAAATCTTAATGATCTGAAAATAGCATTTTAAAACAGATCGACTCCAGTTTGGGGCTCTCACTTTACACATCTGTACATAGTGGATTCTAATTTCAGATCTTGTAGATGAACCAAAAATGGTAATCATAGATGAGGATATGATGGAATTAAAGAATTTCAAAATATTTCTGGGTCCTGATTGTGTTGGGGAAGAACAGATAGGAAAGGACAGAGCAGGAAATGGTTACCCAGGCTTGCTAGGGTAGTTATGGGTCTTTTACCTTATTTCTCTCACCATGGGACTCTTTTGGGTTCTTCCTACTGTCCTGACATCTCCTGTCTCCATACATTGGCACAGTCAGCTCCTCTCTTCCCAATTCTCCCATGCCTAAGACCCATTCTTAACATTTCTTCACATCTTGACATTCTTCTGTTCCTTTAAGGCAGTATGATGCAGTGGATAAAGTACTGGGTTTGTAGTCTGGATTTCTGAGTTTGAATCCTGGTTCTGCCATTTATCACCTATGTGGCCTTGGGTAAGGCATTGAACCTCTCTAAGTCTTCATCTTCATTTTCACCTTGGACCTGTTGAAGTTGAGATGTCTACAAGATATTTGGTTTGAGATGTCCAAGCTGAATTGGTGATGTGTGACTAGCTTGAGAGAGAGAGACTAGGGCTGTATGTATAAATCAGGAAATTATCTACATAAAGGTAAATCAATCTGTGGGAGCTGATTAGATCACCAAGAGAGATAGTATAGAGGGAAAAGAGAAGATGGCCCAGGACAGGGCTTTGGGGAATACTCATGGTTAGTGGGTACAACATGGATGAAGAACCAGCAAAGGACACCAAAAAGGAGGGATTGGAAAGACAGAAGAGAACCAGGGAAGAGCAGTATCATGGACCTCAGTTTTCCCATCTATAAAACAAGGTGGTCTGAATTGATGACTTTTAGGACTCCTTCTATTTCTCAATCTATGTTGGGATCATAAGATCATAGACTAAAAAGGGCCCTGTGTAATTACAGGTGAATATATTTGAGTCATAGAAAATGTACTTGTTTACAAATGCAGAGATGGACAAATTTGCAGGCTTCTTCTGAAAATTGAGAATGTATTCATTTTAGAACATTGGTGGAAATATGTCTGGTATCTAGACCAGAGGGCACAGGTCTAGGGACCTTAATTTACATCTAGATAAATTTCTCTGAATAATGAGATGGAAATTAAAACATAGTGCCAATTGCACTGAGCCAAGCTGAATAGCCATCACCTCTGTGCTTCTGTTCCCTCCTCTGTAAAATGGGGCTAATAATTCCCTGGCCACCTGCTTTTGGATAAGCAAATGTTTGTGAAGGGCTTGGTGGGGTATAAGATGCTGGAGAAAAGGGATTATTATGAAACATATAACCATGGGGGATGTATGGCATCTGCCCTTACATATAGAAAAAATGTGACTCCAGCTGAAAGAGTTGAGCCAATGAATGAGATAAAATATCACCTACCTCATTTTCTTATCAGAGGACTGCAGTTTAGCTGGCACAGTGGGGAGGAGATGGCCAACTGGACCAACGGGCCCTCTAATGTCACGGAAGACAGAGCATTGCAGAGCAGCAGTGACACCAGCACCAGGTACAGACCCAGCTACAACTACAGAGGAGGGGAAAACAGTCCAAGTGGGTTCTGCTGCTTCCTTCCACCCTGCCTGTCCCCACAGGACTACCCCAGGGGTTCAAATGAAATCAGGCCCTTACTCTGGTGGTAGGATGCTCATCTTCTTGTCTTCCTACTACTCATTTTTTTTTTAAGCAACTGGGGTTAAGTGACTTGCCCAGGGTCACACAGCTCGTAAGTGTCAAGTGTTTGGTCTGAGGCTGGATTTGAACTCAGGTCCTCCTGACTTCAGGGCTGATGCTCTATCTACTGCACCACCTAGCTGCTCATTTTTAAAAAAAAATTTTTTTTTTTAGGCATTGTTTTCTTGTCTTCCAAAGGATAAGGTCTGGGTGAGATTGAAGGAGGGGTGTGTGGGGTCAGTCCTTAGCAAAAAGGCAAAGTTAGTGGTTTGCCTTTGGTTTCTCCCCCAGTCATTGCTTGGTGACCTTCTGGCCTTTCATGGTATAGTTTCCATGCTATCCTCTCTCCTGCCCCAAGATCTTCCCAGTCATTTCAGGTTCCCAGTATCCTGTATTGTCTCCCTTTCCAGCCAAATAGACTTACCTTTAGAAGAGACTTTAATATCAGTAACCTTGGCCTGAGGGTGACTGAGTCTCTGTGCTCCCTTCCCAAGGGGTTTGTTCTTTAAGTCTCATTCAGCTCTGGGTTAAAATTCCACTTCTGCTAATTACTATCTATGTGGCCTTGGACAAGTCCCCTAATCTACTTGGGCCTCAATTTCCCCATTTGCAAAATGGGAGGGGGTGGGTTTGGAATAGATAATCTCTGAGGTTCCTTCTATCTCTACATCTGTGATCCCATGGTCACTAACCATGGAAAGAAAAGCTCTATCTCCTAGTAATGGGATTTTAAGTACCATGGAGCAGATGGGAGAAGGTTGTTTCCCACATCCCTGAGGTGGGGGAGCCCACTCCACCCCTATACAGTGCTGGCCCTGGGGGCAGCAGAGTCTTCCTGAGAGACGAAAAGCCCCTCAGAGCTAAGTGTGCCTTTCCTTGGTCTGGTTTTCTACCTGATTCTATAATTAGTAAATAAGTGCGATGTGTATATTTAGGAGTCAATTAAAATTTAATTCTCATGGAAAGAATATCGCACTCCATCCTGAATGCATTATGGGGAATTTGTGCTTAACAGACGAGTTGTGTTTGTTGGAGATGCACATCTTGGGGAGATGCCAGCAGAGCTGTGTCAGGGAGATGAATCCAAATATACCATACCATTTATTGCTGGTATCTGCAAGCAAGAGGTGGCTTGTATATTTCTGTTGCACTGGGGAAAACATGAGTTTTGTTTGCGGTTAATTTTTTAAAAAAAGTTTTGTTGATGCTTTTTGTTTTTATATCACATTTATATCACAAAACTCTTCCCTCCTCCCAATCCTCAGTTTTCCTTTGTAACAATGAAAACCGGTGAAACCAGACTAGCCCATGACCAGTTCTGACAGCATATGTAACATCCCATATCTATTGTCCTTAAATGAAAATTGGATCAGAGAGGTGTGTTTCCTTATCTCTTCTCTGGGGCCCAGATTGAGCATTATAAGTACATAGCACTTACCTTTATTTTATTATTCTTTTTATTTATATTATTATAGTGGTGATGCATATTGTTTTCCTGATTCTGTTTATTTCACTCAGCATCAGTTCATGTAAGTCTTCCAGAGGTTCTCTGAATTCCCCATATATTTGTAATTTCTTACAGTACAATAATATTCCTTTATATTTGTATTCCAGAGTTGGTTTAGGCATTCCCTGATTGATAAGTAAGTACCCGCTGTGTACTTTACACAGATCTTTATTCCCACAAAAAGTGATACTATGAATATTTTGATAATTTGACCTTCTTTCCTTCATTCCTTCCTTTGTTCCTTCCTTCTTTCCTCCCTCCCTTCCTTTATCCCTCTCTCCCTCCCTTCTTTTCTGCCCTTTTCCTTCCTTCCTTCTTTCCTTCCTCCTTTTCTCCTTTCTTTCTCTTCCTTCCTTCCTCTCTCTCATTTTCTGTTTTTTCTTTTTCTTCTCCTTTTTTCTTATTCTTTTAAATTTTTCATTGGTGCTTTTTATTTTTACAGCATAGTCATTCCTATACACATACCCATCTCCCTATAACAAGAATTAGACAAAACCAATTGACCTGTCTAATAGTATGTAACATTCTTCTTCTTTCTCCTTACTCACATCTTGTCTCTCTCCCTTCTGTTCTTTCTCACTCTCTCTAAAGTAATTTACTCAAGACTGCACTGTGACAGTGTGGTGTAGTGGGAAGAGAACTTGATTTGCCATTTACATCTTGGCCTTGCTACCAATATGACCCAGGGCAAGCAACTTAATCTCTCTGGGTCTGTTTCCTCATCTAAAAAAATTTTTGGTTGGTGTTGGGGGGGTCTTACCAGCTCTAAACCTAGGACTCTATATGGAACTCAGGATTGCTAGATTTGTTCTGCTTGGGCTGTCTGCACTCTTCTTTCAGGGGTGGAGAGTTCCCCAAACCAAAGACCATCTCCAGCAGTGGGGTGTGTGTGTGTGTATGTGTGTGTGTGTGTGTGTGTGTGTGTGTGTGTGTGTGTGTGATGTACTTATATCTGCCTGCCTCAGATCAATCACTTCACCCGTGCAAAGAAAAATCTTATTAGTCTGAGGTCAGACCCCAGGTAAAGCAGAAAACAAAAATAAAACAAATGAAGATGATCAGAGTTTCTTTAGAAGACTGACAGACCTGATTAATGATCTAAGTTTCTCATGTTATCACTTTCAAGTGTCTTCTCATTTCTCCTTACATTAACAAAACAAAACAAACAAAAACTGAAAGTGTGGTCACCAGTGACTTTCCCCTACCCCTTTCTCCTTTCAACCACCTTTTAATCTTTAGCAACCTAAAAGGGTATTAAGCTGTCATCTTCACATTTTTCTGTACTTTCTGGAGATGATCTCTCTCTTCCCCTCACTTTTCATCTTCCTCAATTGCTTTTTCCTCTTTTATTTCCTTTTCTACCCTGCCTCTGCCTCTAACTTGCCAGAGTGACTAACTTCATTTTTTCCTCTCCCACTCCCTTGCTTAGTTCCTGTCCCCATAGGGATGGATAGGATGCTGAGCCTTGAAGAAGAGGCTCGACCATTGAGTATAATGTCATTATTAAGATGACCCCTGACTACTAGAACTGATGGTTTTATGACTCTTCAGCCCAACCTAATGACTGGCTAGCAATGAATCATAGCTAATAGTTCTGTTTCTCTGATCCCCAGATCTTGCTGATTTGTAAACAAATTATATCACCAGAGTAGATCTGTTTCTCCTTCTTTAAAATAGTTGGTATGACACTGGGCACCAAACTTACCGAGATTTTATGAGGTTAAATTTAACTATTCAGTTGGTTCCCAGGCTCCCAAAGCCACTCTCTCCCCATTCTCCCTCATTGTCATTATAGTACTGTACACTCCATAGCTTTCCGGGCCACATATCTACTTTTTACCTGGGTCATCTACAATCAAATAGCAATGAACATGCTATTTGGTACTTTTCAATTTTCCCCACTTGGGCTGATTGAAAAACTGAATATTTATTTTTATTTTTTAAAATAATATTTTCCCCCAATTACACGTGAAGATGATTTTCAACATTCATTTTTTATGACTTTGAGTTCCAAATTTTTTCTCTTTCCTCTCTCCCCTCCCCCTCCCCAAGATGGCAAGCAATCTGATACAGATTATGCGTGTGCAATAATGTAAAACGTATTTCCACCTTAGTCATGTTGTGAAAGAAGAAATATAACAAAATGGAAAAACCCCCAAAACCCCAAAGAAAATGAAAATAAAATGCTTAAATTTGCATTCAGACTCTATCAGTTATTCCTTTGGTTGTGGATAGAATTTTTCATCGTGAGTTTTTGGAATTGTCTTGGATCATTATATTGCTGAGAAAAGCTAAGTCATTCATAGTTGATCATCATACAATGTTGCTATTACTGTGTACACTGTTCTCTTGGTTCTACTCACTTTACTCAGCATCAGTTCATGTAAGTCTTTCCAGGTTTTTCTGAAATCTGCCTGCTCGTCATTTCTTATGGTACAATAGTACATTACATTCATATACTACAACTTGTTCAGCCATTCCCCAGTTGATGGACATTCCCTCATTTCCAATTTCTAAAGAATTTCCAATTCTTTGCCACCACAAAAAGAGCTGCTATAAATATTTTTGTACATGTAGGTCCTTTCCCCTTTCTATGTTCTCTTTGGGGTACAGACCTAAAAGTGTTTTTGCTGGATCAAAGGGTATGCACATTTTGATTACCCTTTGGACACAGTTCCAAATTACTCTCTAGAATGGTTGGATCAGTTCATAACTCTACCAACATGAATATCTATTTTTCAAAGATACAGTAACATTAGTGACAATAGCAGTATGATTTTGGTGGTCAAAGATTACTAAATTCAGTCAAAGTGACTTCTTCAGCCCTGGAACAGTTAAATTTACCCAAACCTCAGTGGTTTCTGGCACTCTGATGGCCTTCACTAGTCTATTTAATATGATTTCACTGGGTCATTGGATAATAGCCCTAGACACGTGAGGATTGCAGCTGCAGAGGATGTGGGGGAGTGTCTTTCATTCTGTGCTCCCAGTGATGTTAGTGCTTGTCTCCTGAGACATCTCATGGTCCCATTCAATAGTGTGAGAAATGAAAGAGTTAAGTTTCCACATAAGTAGATAAGAAATCAGCACAGGCAGGCTACCTTCTCCGTCCAAGGAGGAGGGACAGTGATCTAGGCATATAATGTATGTTAGGGGTGGGGCATATAAGGAAGATTGTAACCCAGAAGGATTAGGACCAATCCTGATCCAGAGGGAGGAGTTAGGTAATTACTAACTATAAAGCTTGTTCTGGCTTCTTTTACAAGTACAATTCTCACCTTCCAAGGAGGTGTGCCCACTTCTCACGAGAGTCAAAAGGATGCACTTCAACCTCTTTAATAAAAAGTCTTTCAGATACCAGTCTTTGGAACTGAGTCTGGGGTCATCTTTATAACAATAGTATACAGTCTAACTTGGCTCTCTTTGCCAATCTGCACACCAGGTAAAGGATCCCTTCCTCTTAAAATAATTGGAGACTGGAGCCAAAGAGGTGATAAAATATGCTTTACCCTGATCTGGTTTGTTGACTAGCTGCTATTTATGAATAGCCGCTTTAAAGTCCTCTCCAACCCTTCTGGGGCCAAAGGCCTATCATTTAACCAAAGGGTTAAAACACCATTGGTTGCCCCCTACTTTGTTACAATCTTGGTGGATGACTGATAAGAGATTACCCATAGTTGGGACCATATGTTTGATGGGATTGCATCCTCATTGCCAAACTCTTCCTTCATAGAGCAATGCAAGTAGATGATAAGGTTCTCAGGCCCAGAGCATTACCAAATAAGAAAACAATGAGAAAGCAGACCCATGTCAATTAAACCCACTAGCTTCACCCCATGAATCACCTGCTGCCACAACTAAAGGCAGGAAATTCACTCCCCCATTTTATAGAGGAGATGTAAGGGTCCAATACTATCTCTCTGGGTGAGGTGCAGTCATTTCTTACGGTACTTTTTGATTGTTCTATCCAGAAGACTTGGGGTACTCTTGGGAACATGCCATTCTTAAGATGAAAAAACACACAAAGTAAAATAAAAATGTGTACTGTGTCTTAGTTTCTGCCAGGATGTTAGATTCAACCTGTATATGAGTTCTAAATCAGAGGTAATAATAATTACTGCATTACTGGCCAAATTTGTTGTGTAGAGCCCCATGGGGATGGGGGTATGTGGTATGTAGTCTCCTCTGACATTACTGAAATTTCTTGCTTTTGAACAAAGAATTGAACCTGGAATCTTATTTTAGCCATAGGAATGCCATAAGGCATTCAAAGAATCAGCGAATGCATGAGAGAGAAGGAAACTTTCAAGTTATTCATTCTAGCTCCATCATTTTACAGATAAATAAACTGAGCTTCAGAGAGGGGAAGGACCTTGCCCAGCTATGTGTAAAAGCAAAAAGATATAAACAAACTATGTACCAATTGATTGGAGGAATAGCTGAATAAAACATATATTTGAATATAATAGAATATTTCTGCCCTGTTATAAGGAAGAATGGATCCAAAGAACTCATTGTTCTTCCTTCATTTTCAAAGAGGTCCGATGACATCATGAGTGATGTCTTAAATGGTGTGTAAATTGGATTTAAGTGAGGCAGGGTTGCACAGAGTTGTCAGCCTCACTATCTCCTCTTGAGTCATCAAGGTCCAGTGAGTGGCAGGACAAAAGTCAAGAGGACTGGTGATGGCCTTGGATGCAGTGAAAGACCTTGGCATCTTCAATGTCTGACCAAGCTCTAAGTGCTCCATAGTGCCTGCGTCAGCCACTTTCATGGCCGTTGGAACAAATTGTCCTCATCCACCCATTCTGCCAGGGAAAGTCTTCACATGCTTGGGTAGGTTTGAGGCCTGTTGGTTACCCTCAACCTGGTTTAGCCCATCTGCCAAGATGGTGTCCTGGGACATAGCTGCTATGCATGCTACAGCTTCTTGGAGCCACAGATGAGAGTTGGGTGAAGGTGGATGCCAAACGTGGATACTTACATGAAGTAGCACAGTGAGAAAAGTAGAGCCCAAAGATCAAGTTACACAGTGCCCATAACTACATAAATAAAGTCAGCAGTGATTAAAAGACAATGGTATTCACATTGAATACAATGAACACATGAAGTTTGGTACTACCATGCTCAAAGTTAAAACGCTGATTATCCCACAGACGGGGTGAGATAACATGAAAGTGTTTTACTTAACGGCTTCCAGGAACTAAGACCCTGGATTCTCTTTTATTGATTTTTATGTTTTCTGTTATAGTAAAACCAAATTCATGAGTTAAAAAAAAAGCAAGTCTCATCCTAAAGTCACACTATAAGTTGGCAGCAGAGCAGAACTCAAACCCAGATCCAATCCCCCAATTCATGACTTTTTTTGCTAGACTAAATAATAACTGATATTCATGTAATACTCTAAAGTTATCCAAAACACTTCATATACTTTTTTTTAGTGGTTCCTTCAGTAAACCAGTGAGGTAGATATTCTAGTTATTATATTTTACAGATAGGGAAACTGAGGCACACAGAGGTTAAGTGACTTGCCTAGGGCCACACAAGCAGTAAATATCTGAGGTAAGGTTTGAATTCAGATTGTATTTACTCCAATTCTAGATCACTATTCACTATGCCACATTGACAGGTAGAAAACTCTTTATGATGATTAACAGGTATCTGGAATATACAGAGTATATATATATATATATATATGTATATATATATATATATACATATATATATATATACACACACATATATATGATGCTGCTCTTCATTTGTGGAATAGTCTTGTAGTCTGTCCGATCAGCAATTAGCATAGAGTGAACAAAACTCTGACCCCATTTTCTCATTCTTCTATTGATATGGGATGAAGTGTGGGGCAGCCAGTTCTCTCTCCCACCTGTAGCTATGGGGCTACTCCCCCACTTTGCCTTCTTCCATTTACTACCCACCTCCATTCCCCAGGTTGGGGCCATTCACTTTTCTCTTGACACAAATATATCCCTCTCCCAACAATATTTTTGTCCCAGGTTAAAAATGTTTTAGTTATAGCTCTAAGGTCAGTAGTTAAGCCTTGGGTTCAAGACTTTGTGTAACTTAGCATCCTCTATAATTAACGGAGACGAGAGGAAAGTCAGAAGGTAGCAAATGTAACTAGGGTATAAAAAGGAAAAAGAGCAGATGATTCTTAAGTAGGGCACAACAGCAGGAACTGGAGACATAAGGGGAGGGAGCAGATCCAAATGGCCAAACTGGGAAACTCCTAACAGGACCATGAGCAAAAAATCATTGTCACCATCTGGTGTTTGGAGTTATGGTTAAACATTTTTATATAGGGTGAATTGGAAGGAGGATGGGCTGAAATATTGAAAAGACTGAAGGACAGAACATATATTTTAAGAAATTCCACTTAAATGTTTTCAAGTTCATACAGTAATTGAATTAGGCTGATAAAGTTGGGGGTTGAAGATGATTGGCTGAAAGGAACTAACTACTCCCCCTATCTGGCCCCCACTCTCTTATGGGTGGAGCTGCTCTTTTCCATTCTAACTCCTCCCTTCAGGTAGGATTCTCTAGTCAAAGCATCAGGATCAACCTATAGGGAGATAAGTTATTTTGATCAGGCCATGGGAAAGGGAAGATGACAAAAGCAACAGCATATATATATATACATATACATATATTTGAGTAAGCAAACTAGGCCATCTTTTGTCTTATTTCTTACCTAGCCTTAAATCACTGAATGGGTGTTGACTTAGACAAACTGAGACTTGGGAAAGACCTTAGCTTAAAAAGGCCGAGGTTCCCACTGCATGTATGGCCATCTCCAGTTGTCCTGATCTTTGTCTTGCCTCTGGACTCAGATGACTCTGGAGGACAGAATGAAGCTGGTGACTTTGCACAACTCTGCCTCACTTAAATCCAATTCACTTGCAGGTCAAGATATCACCCTCCTGATGTCATTGGTCATCTTCAAGAATGAAGGATAAACAACAGTAACTAGATCCCTGAGAGGTGGAACCAGTCAGTAGAGGGACAATGGCAAACCAGGGTGAATTGATAGCCAGTTCTCAGTTTTCCATGAGAATGAGAATGTGAATGTGACTAAAGAATATATACAGAGCACTTCCAAGTCTCATTTTAGAAAATAGTTTGATTTGCTTCATCAGTTTACTAAGAAGCATCCTGGAGATATAGACAGAGTGGTAAATTTATAATTAGAAGATCAGTATTCAAATCCTGTCTCTGAATGTGCTAGTTTTATGTTTAGGGGCTAGGGACACATTGCCCAACCCCTCTGAGCCTCAGTTTCCTATTATGGTAAATGGGGATAATAATTTGTAATACCTACCTCATAGATTGTAAGGAAAGCATTTTGCAAACCTTAAAGTGGAATGGGAAAAAAGAATTTATTAAGCACTTTCTATGTGCCAAACACTGTTCTAAGGTCTAATGATACAAAATAGAAAAGTGAAACAATTTTCTCTCTCAAGGAGAATTATATTCTATTTGGGAGAAAGACATATTGGAGGACTCAGCTGTAAGATACATGGAAAGTACTGGTGGTCTTAGGGTGCAGGGGCAGGGTAGATGACAAAGCCCAGGGGTCCTTAGGGTGCAAGGATAATGCTTAGGCATCAAGGGTGAATAGCAGCATGGCAGATGATAAGAACTGGTGGACATTTCTCTGGTGCTAATGTTAGCTTGGGCAGCTAGGTAGTATAGTGGATAGAGTGCCAGACCTGGAGTCAGGAAGACCTGAATTCAAATTTGGCATCAGACACTTACTAGCTGTGTGACCCTGGGCAAGTCATTTAACCCTGTTTGCCTCAATTTCCTCTTCTGTAAAATAAGTTGGAGAAGGAAATGGCAAACCACTCCAATATCTCTGCCAAGAAAACCCCAAATGGGGTCATGAAGCGTCAGATAAGACTGAACAACAATGTTACCTAGCATTGTTTGCAAAGCCCTTTACAAATATTATCTAATTTTATCCTCATAGTAACTCTGGGAGGTAGGTGCTATTATTATCCCCATTTTATAGATGAAGAAAGTGAGGCAGAAAAAAAGTTGAGTGACTTGTCTAGGATCACCCAGCTGGTAAGTGTACAAATCTGAATTTGAATCAAGGTCTTCTATACTTCAGGCTCTATCTTTTATCCATTCTGCCTCGTACCTGCCTCAGCTAGGAATTTCCCATTCTGACTGGTACTAAAGTTCTAACTATTACCACAGGAAGGCTAACAAGGCAGTGGCAGAAGGCGGTAACCTTGGGGGAGAGCACCAGCATTTATTCCATTTAGGTTTAATTTTCCACATCTTTAGGTTTTGTTGTATATATGTTATTTATTGAGTACCTACCAAGGATTATTCTAGATAAATAATACATTGCTAGTCTTGTAGGGATGATCAGTCCTGGACACAAATGATACACAGTAGAATATGGTAAGTGAAATCAGAGAGGTACATAGCACTATAGAATCATGGTGGAAGAAGTGAGTCCTTTTGGTTGCTTGGGGTAGCTGGGTAAGATGAGGAAAGCTTGCAAGGAGGAGGTAGCATTTGAGCTGAAGTTCTCTATGAAAGATGAGTAAGATTGTGACCTGTAGAGATGGGGGAGAGTACACTCCAGGCAGAAGGAAATATCTTAGCTTGGACATTGGGTCAGAAAAGCTCAGAGTGATGCAGAGAATAATAAGTAGCCAGCTCAGCCAAAGGATGGTGTGGATGAGGGGAGACAGGCTGAAAGGTGGGATTGGAGAGCTAGAATGGACCTTGGAGCCTATGCAGCCCAACTTCTCTCCTTTCCAGGTGTGGAAAACAAGGCCCAGGGAGATATAATGATGATGATGATGATGATGATGATGATGATGATGATGATGATGATG
>NW_020954569.1:64083099-64087002 GCF_900497805.2 Vombatus ursinus | reverse complement strand
TGATGATGATGATGATGATGATGATGATGATGATGATGATGATGATGGTGATGGTGATGGTGATGGTGATGGTGATGGTGATGGTGATGGTGATGGTGATGGTGATGATGATGATGGTGATGGTGATAGTGGTGATGATGGCTAATATTTGTATAGCACATGCTATGTGTCAGGCACTGTGCTAAGCATTTTACAATTATTTCATTTGGTCTTTACAAAAAGCCTGAGAGGTGGGGGCTATTATTATTACCATTTTACAGATAAGGAAACTGAGAGAAACAGAGGTAAAGTGACTTGTTCAGGATCACACATCTAAGTAAGTGTCTGAGGCCAGATTTGAATTCAGGTATTTCTGACTCTAGGCCCCAGTGCCCTAGCAACTGCACCACATGGCCAAGGCCTCACCCAGGTAGTAAGTTGCTCTTTCCAACATATCATGATTAAGTCCAGGTCAAGGAAGTCTTTAAATGGTAAACTAAGGAGGCTAGACTCTATCTGGGAGTTCTTTGACCGATGGCCAGATTGATCCTTTAGTGTTTGTCTTCCTTTCTACTCTCCTGTTCCTCTTTGTTGGAGTTATTCATGAAGTGGGTAAATGACAAAAAGACCATTTGAGGTGAAGGGCCTCACGGTTCAACAACTGTAAAACAAGAGCCTGTGAAAAATAGAAAGCCCTTAGAATTAAATTAGAAAAATTAGAAAGCTCTTTGGCAGCTTGGTGGTGAAGTGGCTGGTTGGTGGTTGTCCTTTGTTCTCAAGGAGGACCAAAGTGACATCACTATGTTGGAGTCAAGGTACATTGTGTCCAAGTGAGGCTGATCAGACCAATACAAGCTCTGAAGGCTCTACCACAGGTTGGGTACAAAGAGGCCACACAAACATTTGGGGTGGAAATGTCTCTAAATTTGCACATCTCATGTTTCTTTTGAGCTACTGCAGTTCTGGTTTGCTCATAGAGCACAGTGCCTTCTTTGTTGTGGGCATGCTGTGCTGGGTGGTCCTATGTCATTGTTTCCCACGTCATGCAAGAGATTCCAAAGTTCTTCAGAGAGACCTTGAGAGTGTCCTTGTATTGCTTCTTCTGAACTCTAAGTGAGAGCTTGCCTTGTGTGAGTTCTTTTAGGCAAACGAATGTTTGGCATTCAAACAATGTGGCCAGCACATGCAATCTCTGCAGTAGAGTTTGAATGCTTGGCAGTTTAGTGGGAGAAAGGACCTCAGTGTCTGGTACGTTATCCTGCCAGGTAATCTTTAGAATCTTCCTAAGACAATTCAAGTGGAAGGGATTCAGTTTCCTAGTATGGTGCGGAAAGATTGCCCAGGTTTCACAGGTGAAGTGCATTATTAAGTGCTCTGTACATAGACAGGAAGACCTGGGTTTGAATCTGCCCTCAGATACTTCCTTAACTATGTGATCTGGGCAAATCACCTACCCTCTGTCTACCTCTATTCCCCATCTGTAAAATGGGGATAATAATGATACCTGCTGCCCAGGGTTGTTGTAAGGAAAAAAATGAGATGACATTTGTAAATTGTAAAACTTAAAGTGCCTTATAAACACTGTTTATCATTATTAGTTTTTCACCAGTGCCGTAGAAACAGCATAGCCTGAGAGAGCAGTAGGAGTAATCTTTTTGGCCATCTTTTGGCCAACCCTAATCTTTTTGTTTTCTTTATAAATAATTTCAGGCTAGAAACAGTCAACAAAAACAGATATATAAAGAAGCAAATAAAATGAAAACTAGAATCATAAACATAACCCAAAATGCCAAAGTATCTTTTAATAGGAAAATTAAAATAAGATCTTCTTTGCTTCTAGGGTTCCTGCTGCTCACCTTTGTGTTTTAATTTGTTATTTATCACAAAAAGAATGAACTTTAGTAAATATGTATATGTGTGTATGTTATTGTTGTTGCTGTTGTTGTTGCTGTTCAATCATGTTCGACTCTTTGAAACCCCATGGACCATCGCATACCGGGTCTTCTCTCCTCCACCATTTCTCAGAATCTGTCCAAGTTCATGTACGTTGCTTCCATGACACTCCCTATCCATCTCATCCTTTGCTGTCCCCTTTTCCTTTTGCCTTCAGTCTTTCCCAACATCAGGGTCTTTTCCATTGAAACTAGGACCTAGAGTGCCACATGTGGCTTCGAGGCCACAGGTTCCCCACCCCTGGTAGGTGATCCTTAAGGACCTTCGTAGCTCTCTCATGATCCTCTCAGTACTTTTACTATTACCAATTACAATGAACTAATTTAATAGAATATATACTATAGCAAGTTCCCTAACAGTGTGCTACGATATATGTTCGTTTATGGAGACATCTTGCTAAATGGAGACATTTTGTTAGACAACTACTGTGTTACTCTGGATAGGAGAAAATATTTAGACTTTTCTTTGCCACTGCTGCCTGCATTTTGCTGTCTTCTGGGAATCCCAGCAAACTTCCAGGAAGAGGCTGGAACACAGGGCCCAGCACCAAGAACAATGCCTTATATAGCTGGAAACCAGTCAATGTTTGTTGAATGAAGGAACGAAGAGCAGGCCATGGTAGGCGTAGCTGGCTTGGAGAGTTACCATATAAAGCTTTGGGATCTACCAAGAGATGGATTGAGGGCCTTGCTGGAGAGGAATACGGGAGGCAGAAAATTGTGATAGGTTGAAATGACATTTCTCCTGCATAGCTCTCCTGGGGTGGCAGTGAGGCTCACATGAGCTAACATTGGGAAAGGTTTCACAAACCTTAAAGCGCTTTACAGATGTTAATGAATGGAGATCATGTAATGACATTTTCCCATTTCTCCTCTAAGAACAAAACTAAAACAACCAGATAAAAAGCCCCCAAGCTCTGTACTTTTCCACAGGCTTCAAGGATGGCTTTGCTTGTGAAGTTTGTATATTCCCTGGGTCTAAAATATGCTCCTCCTTCCTTTTTATCTATTGAATTCCTGCCATCATATTTTGAAAATCAGTTTGAGAATCCTGCCTCCTCCAGGAAGCCTCCTTTAATTTCCCCTGTGTTGTTATGACCTATTCCCTCACACCTCACATAGCTCTTTGTTTTTCCCCTGTAGAATGGACGAAAGTTATCTGTGCATATGTTTTATCCCCCTCCTCGAGGAAAAGGACCCAGTCTTGTATAAACTTTATATTTTCCCCATAATACTCTGATTACAATAGGTGTTTATTAAACATTTCAGTTGAACTTGTGAGGCTCAAATGGTACAATGCATGTAAAGCACTTTGCCAGAATTTGAAGTGCTGTATAAACATCAGCTCATCATTATCTGATTTTTGAGTTGGAAACACATTGTCCAAGCTGGGGCTGGGGTGCATGGGACCAGCTCATAATGTGAGTCCTGAGAAGAGGGTGGAGGAAACTTGAGGGGTGGGAGGGGGAGAGGAGTTGAGAATGGGGAAGGAAGAAGGGTTATTGGTCTAGAAGTGAGAGCAGCAGAAGCCCTCTCCCCAGTTGAAAAAGTCCTTTCCCAGAGCAGGGGGGAGCGGAGGTGCCTAGCACCTAGTACCCTCACCTGCCCCACACTGCCTCCTACAGCTGAGCAGCCACAGAGGGAGCTGAGAAGAGCCTGGGGGCCGCTACTGCTCATAGTTAGCGGTCACTTTGGCCCGATGCCAGCTGAAAGGTGCTGGGAAGACCCTCCCACCTGAAATTCTCTCTCCCTTCATAGGTCTGTCACTGGTACTTGAAATTTATCATTAGAGGTTCATTCTTTTGGATTAAACATAGCTTTCTCCCTGTCTTCCCCTTGAAAAGGCTGCTCCCCCTGAGGAGTTTATCAGGTGCTTTTCTCCCTGATAGGAGAGCCCTGGATGCCAGCCAGAAACAATTACATCAGTGAGAGAGAGAGAGAGAGAGAGAGAGAGAGAGAGAGAGAGAGAGAG
>NW_020954569.1:64015700-64082999 GCF_900497805.2 Vombatus ursinus | reverse complement strand
GAGAGAGAGAGAGAGAGAGAGAGAGAGAGAGAGAGAGAGAGAGAGATGTAGTCCTCGAAGGGGAAAACAGGATGCAAAAAGGTGAGGCTGGATGCACTTGAGGCAAATGTCACCAATTACACAATTTTTCCTTGATTAACTGACTAATCCACTGGGCTGGGGGTTGGTAGGGGAAGAGAGGAGGGAGTAGAAGGAAAGAAATGGTGGGAGGAGAAGGGGAGACAGAGAGAGAGAGAGAGAGAGAGAGAGAGAGAGAGAGAGAGACAGAAAGAGAGTCAGAGAGACACATAGAGAGACAGACAGAGGGAGAGAGACAGGTAGACAGACAGAGATAGAGAAGCAGAGACAGACAGAGAGGGAAAGAGAGAGAAAGAGGGACAGACTGTGTGAGACAAACAGAATGACTAAAACAGGAAGTCAGAGATAGGGAAGGGAGGGGAGGAGGGAAGTGATTCTCTTCTCAAAGAAGGTTTCCCTGGTCCCAGACCCCCAGGCTCTCTCACCTCTGCAGGGCTGCCTCAGAAGGAGGTAGTGGGACTCTTGGAATTAACCCAGCATTGCCGGGCATGCTGCAGCAGAGACTGACATCAAATCCTTTTGCATGGGGCATCCAAGGGGACAGTGACCTACATCTCCATAGCTGGAGTGGAGTGGGGCGGGGAAGGGACTGGTAGTAATTGAAAGGAGGCCTTTAAAAATCCAGTGCCAATCTGCAACCAACCGTGCTCCTCCTGTTATCCTCTCCACTCCCCTCTCCCAACTTGCCACCCTTCCCCCTTTCTCCTCTGCCTCTTTAAATGCTACCAATCTTTCAAGGCCCTTATACAAGTCCCAGCTCCTACCTAGAGTCTTCTCCAGCCCTCATTATCCCCTTAGCCCACCCCCACCCCCCATCTTCTGGGCCATAATAGATCTCTGTCCCACACTTTATGGCTGTTCAGATCGTAAGCATTTAGGACTGCAAAGGATTTGATTATATTTAATTTAGCATTTATTAGACTGTATTGTATTGTTCTCTAATTGTTTCAAGGCAGTGTGTAATTAAGTGCTGAATTATGCAGTAGAAACTGTAAGCTCTGGAGGAGTTCCGAGGAGAAGGAGAGTCGAAAAGGCTGGGGCCCTCGAAGGAACACTTCTTGGGGAAAGAAGTGGGACAACGGTTGGGCTGTGACGGCTGGGTAAGATTTGAAGAAGCAGGGAGGAGAAAGGAAGGCAGGTCAGGCTGCCGGATATTTGGGCTGGGTAATATCTCAAGATCCGTGCAGGCAGAGTTACTTGCCCTAGAGAGAATATATTTGATTCCTAACTGGGTTTGGTTTCCTTTTGCCTCACCAAAGGGGGTACTCCCCGCCCTCTGCCATGCACTCCTTCCTCCTCACTGCTGGGACATAATGGAAACGTTCTGGATTTGAGAAGCAGCTTAGTATAGCAGATAGGAAGCTGACCTTGTAGCCAAGAAAACCTGGATTCTACTTCTGCCTCTGACACAAGCTGCAGTGTGAGCCTGGGTAAATAAATCACTTAATCTTCCAGTGCTCTAATGGCCAATGCTGTCTGGCCAGTAGCTCACAACACTCCCAAGTGCCACCATACCAGAATGAAATGTAATTGGGAAATATTAAACGCAATAAATAATAATACAGTAAAACACAAATAACAACAGATTTTTAACCTGTCAATGTGCAGCTTGTAGGGATCCCTTTGTATGGATTGCTCAGTTGTTTTCAGCGTTAGACTCCTTGTGACCCCATTTGGGGTTTTCCTGGCAGAACTATTGGAGTGGCATGCCATTTCCTTCTCCAGCTTATTTTACAGATGAGGAAGCTGAGGCAAACTGGGTTAAATGACTGGCCTAGGTTCACGCAGCTAGTAAAGTGTCTGAGGCCAGATTTGAACTCACAAAGATGAGTCTTCCTGACTCCAGGCTCCATGCTCTGTTCACTATAGCGCCATCTAGCTGCCTGTGTATGAATTAGTAGCCTCCATTTCTATTGAGTTTGACAGCCCTGATCTAGGCAATTAAGATTAGATATTGCAGAGCAAGTGCTTCTCTCCATTGCTAAGGAGAATTTCCTAATCAAGAAGTTTTCCATATTGACGAAATTATTCTCTTTTGAAGTCCCTGATACTCCTCTGATGGACAGAGCGCAGGACCTGGAATCAGGAAGGCCTGAGTTCAAATACAGTCTCAGACACTCACTATGTGTGACCCTGGGCAAATCCTTTAACCCAGTTTGCCTCACCTGTAAAATGAGCTGGAGAAGGAAATGGCAAACCATTCCAGTATCTCTGCCAAGAAAACCCCAAAGGGGTCATGAAGAGTCAGACATAACTAAAAACAACTGAACAATAACCACGCCTCTGAAGTAGCGCAGGTCCAGTCCCTGTCTCTATTCTAGATTTACTTGAAGGAGGTACACTTTTTTCTTCTCTCCCATCTGTCATCACTTCCTTTTTTCATATCTTTTCTCCATGGTCAGTATCTCCTTCTTTTCCCAAGGTTCTGGGAACCCTCTGTGTTCTCCTAGTCTTTCTCATTACTGGAGAAGAATTCATTTGACAAACTTATACTCACAGAAGTTATAGGTTCAGAGATTCATAGAATATTTGTGGTACAGGGACTTAAAAAAATATGCCCTAGGAGATAGAGGGCTCAACTTGGAGTCAGGCACTCTCAGGTTGAAGTTCTTCTCTGATACTTATCAGATATGTGACCACAGTAATCTCTCTGAGCCTCACTTTCTTCTGTAAAATGGGAATCATAACTATAATTCATACCTGATGAGGTTGTGGTAAAAGTTCAGATAAAATAACGCATATAAAATATTTTAAAAAATCTTAAAGTGCTATATAAATGTCAGTTTTATTATTACAAATGTCAGAATCATTATGATCATTCTAGCCAAAGCCCTCCTTTATAGAGGAAGAAACAGTCCCAGGTAATGCTGTGTTTTAATGTCAGAATTGGGGTTTGAACCCTGGACTTCTAGCTCTAAGTACAGTGCTTACTCCACTTCTTTGATTTGACATCACCCCACTGGGGGCCTAGAAAGGACTTAACCCAAAGGAGAAGCTTTCTGATGGTGGTATTTCAGGCACTGGAAAAATTCTTGGGGCAAAGCTATTTGGACAGAGAGGCGGGGAAAGAAATGTGTATTCATTGCTGGGGGAATGTATGAGTGACTATGGTTATTGGAATGTAGATTTAGAGCTAAAAATGATCTTAGAGATGATTACATCTAATCCTTGCATTTTACTAATGAGAAAAAAAGGGACCCAGAGGTTATGACTCTCCCAGGGTCACACAGATAGCATCTAAGGCAAGATTGGAACCCAGGTCCACCAAACTCCAAGTCCAGAGCTCTGCATACCATTTCATGATACCTCCCATTACATCCTTGAGTTATGGACCGTGGGCTTACTTATTACAACTTACTGGCCAATTTTCACTTCTGTAAAAAAGATTACCAAGTTGGGAAGAGGCACTGGGCTCCATCCAGCTGGGTGGAATGTAGAGATTCAGGCTGGCCAAGCTGTTCTAGGCAGCAGGCTCTGTGCTAAAGTGGGAAGAGCTATATCCATTCACATTAATGAATAAAGTCTGGGAATGATATTGAAAGATTTTTTTGGGGGGAAGGGGAGTGATGGTAGAAGTGAGAATTTAGTCTTGGAGTGAGCTAGGCAGGACGAAATAACCCTGTGAGAAGGGAGGAGCTACACCTGACCCCTTGTTGCACCCACCTCCCGGTCATCATGACAGCAGTGGGCAGCTTTGCCTGAAGCAAGTCAGCCAATGCGATGAGGACCTTAATGCTTTGCCAAGGAGCCTAGTGAGTCACGAGGCAGCTCCATAGCCCACAGGCCCTATGGTGTCACCTTCTAAGAATGGGTACACTGAATGGGGAGGAAAATAGATACTGTTCTAGCTGTCTCAATGCTAATGTTAGCTTAAAACAAAAATTACTTAAGGCTTTTTTTGGGGAATGCATCAACAATGATCATTTTTAAAAAATAAATTTTATCTTTTTAAATTAACAAGTATTTATTTTTCTCTCTTCCAATATCCTCCCTACACTGGGGAGAAAGAAAAAAAAGAAAAAAACTAAACACTTGTTACAAATATGCATAGTCAAGGAAAACAAGTTCCCATATTGGCCATGTCAAAAAATCTATATCTCATTCTTCACTGTGAGACCATTGCCTGTCTCTCAGGAATCGGGTAGCTGGTTTTGTCATCCGTCCTCTGGAATCATGGTTGATTGTTATATCGATCAGAATTCTTAAGTCTTTCAAGATTATTGCTTTTACCATGTTTATTGTATAAATAGTTTTCTTGGTTAATCAACTATCTGTGCTAAAATACTTGGGTCTATAAAGAAGGGTAAAAGCAACCTTAATGGGGGAGACATGTACAGAAATAGGGACATGTAAGATACAAGAGATGGCAGCTAGGTGGCGACATAGTGCACAGAGTACAGGATGTAGAGTCATGATGACTCCTTTTCCTGAGTTCAATTCCGGCCTCAGACACTTATTAGCTGGGTGACCCTGGGCAAGTCACTTAACCCACTTTGCCTCAATTTCCTCATCTGTAAAATGAATTGAAGAAGGAAATGGCAAACCATTCCTTTATCTTTGCCAAGAAAACCCCAAATGGGGTCACAAAGAGTTCAACATGACTGAAAATGACTGAACAATAATAAAAAGATACAAGAGACCAGAAGACAGAAATTTATGTACACAGATAACTAATAATACAAGGAAATCTACTTACAGCCAATAAGCCATAATAGGAGTTCAGAGAAAGTAAAGATCATGGCAGGCTTAGATGATCAGGGAAGGCTTCATGGAGAAGGTGAAGCTGCGTTAGACATTGAAGGCTGGAAAGGGGCATTGAAGAATATGGGGAGAAGGCATTCTTAATAGGTGGGAGAGCATGAACAGTCACTAAGATAAGAAAGTTCTAGGCCTGTTTGGGGTATAGACTAGCCTGACTGGCATAGGAAAGCAGTGGGAAATTAGGATGGAAAGATAGATTAGAACCAGATAATAAGGTATCTTAAATGGCAGACCAAGTTTGGGCTTTATGTTATTGGCAAAGAGCCTACTGAAGGTCTTTTGGTGATCACACATCTTGCTTTATTTTTGTGTGTATTGTGTTTATTGGACTGTATTATTTCTGTTGTTACATCTTCCATGAAATCCTTGATAATTTTGATGTAAGAACAGGAGACAGTTTGTTCTAAAAGAACTTGCAATGTGGCATTTTATTCTATCAAATAGAATGCTTTTTCATAATCAACGAGCAGCAAGCACAAAGGGATCTTATGTCCTTCATATTTCTTTCAGTTAATTATGAAATAATAAAGATGTGGTTCATTGAATATTACTTGTGAAAGCCTCTGCTTGTCCCGGGCAAATTCCCTGGACGTAGCAGAAATGCCATTCTCATTTTTGTAGATGTTTTGTAGATGAACTCAAGTTTTCTTATGCAATAAGCCTCATCCTCCTGTCCTGACTTCAGTGGCTGGCCTCTAATAGAGAGACAGAAAGGGAGCTCCATCCCCAATTCTCTTCCCTTTAGTCCCCAACAAAACCTTGGTCATCTCTTTAGCTTAGACACTTAGTTACTTCCTCAAAGCCCAGGCAATTGGGTTCTATTATGATGCCAGGCAGACTTCAGTGATGCCAAATTGTAGCTCAGTGACCTGTCCCCTCTCAATTTTTGGTTTGTTTATTTTCCCCACTGTTGGAGAGTCAAGCATGGCTAGGTGAAAAGGCTGTTTCCATTGATCTTGGAAACAGGCAAGAAGATACTGGAGCCTCAGAGAAGGTATGTGAATTACTGACCTGACATCAGTGACAGATACAGGCTGGGTGGGCAAGTCTCTAGGGCTCTATGCTCTCCTGGCCTTTCTCCTCTTTTCTGTACATCTAGAGCACACTTGTCACGTAATAGTGTAGCTCTTGGTGTTGGAACCCCCACCCCCCTTTAAACTATATGTTCCATGAGGGCAGGGTCCATGTTTTAGTTAAATTTTGCATCTATCCTAGAGCCTAGTACAATATAGCAGTTGCTAAATAAATGTTTATTGTACTGTGCATTTTATTCTTAAGATACTGTTGACAGCCATGGCTAGGTTGTTGTGGTTGTTGTTGGGTCATTTCCAGTCCTGCCTGCCTCTTCATGATCCCATTTGGGGTTTTCTTGGCAAAGATACTGGAGTGGTTTGGCATTTCCCTTTTCAACTCATTTTACAGACGAGAAAGCTGAGGCAATCAGAGCTAAGTGACTTGCCCAGAGTCACAGCTAGTAAGTGTCTGAGGCCAGATTTGAACTCACAAAGATGAATCTTCCTGACTCTAGGTTCTGCACTCTATGCACTATGGCACCACCTAGCTGCCCTCTCTTGTATCTTACATGTACCTATGTCTTGTACATTTCCCTCAGTAAGACTGCTTTTACCTTTCTTTATATCCCCAAGTGACTTTAAAAATGCGCTCTATACACTGCACCACCTAGGAAATAATAAAGACAATGATAATAATAATAACTAACATTTATATAGTGTTTACTATGTGCTAGACATTGTGCTAAGTGTTACACAATTTTCTCATTTGATCCTCATAATAATCCTGGGGGGTAGGTGCTATTATTATTATTATCCCTATTTTATAGATGAGGAAACAGCCTAGCAGAGGTTAAATGGCTTGACCTAGCACTCTATTCAATGTACCACCTAGCAGTTGAGTTCAAATCCAACCTCAGACACTCACTAGCTGTGTTACTCTGGTAAATTACTTAATATTTCTGCCTCAGTTTCCTCAACTGTAAAATGGGGATAATAATAATATTAGCACTTACTTCCCAGGGATGTTATGAGGATCAAATGAGATATTTGTAAAGTGCCTAGCCCAGTGCCTGGCACATAGTAGGTGCTCAATAAATGCTTGTTTCCTTTCCTTCCTTAATACTTCATCTTCTTGTGTTGATTTTAAGCTCCTTGTGGGTTAAGAATGATGTCTTATTCTTGGAAGAAGCACAGTACCTTGAACGCATCAGTAAACTCTCAGTCAATAATTGCTGAATGGATGTTGAATGCATTATAGAAACATCACAAATAAGGTAATACCTAGGACCCTCCTCATGTGGATTCCCAGAATGTTACCTTAGGTCTTCAGTACCTTATGGATAAGCACATATAGGTAAACCATAGCTTGTGAACTCCCACCAGTGTGTTTCTTTTACTAGAATGAGCAGCAAAAGGCAAAGACATCCAATTAAACAGCATAGTAAGATGAGTGACTTGATTTCCCCTCTCCCCCCTCCCATACAAATGGTGTGTATTCTTTCAATGGAGCAGCTAGGTGGTGCAGTGGAGAGAAGGCCAGGGCCAGGGCTGGAGTCAGGAAGACCTGAGTTCAAATCCAGCCTCAGACACTTACTACAGTTGTACATGACCAAAACGACAGAACAACAACTCTTTCTACAGCAGGAGGATACTGAGAATACACATGGTCAGATAACATTGGTGGCTGGAAAATGTGCACAGAGAGGCTCGTGTGTAAGCAACGCATCTGGCCAGGGCACACTTGAAGTTGGGACCACTTACTCCTCTGAATCTTAGATTCCTCATTATCTCTCATGGTCCCTTCCTTCCCTGAATCCAATCTATTGCCAAGACCTGTCCATTTCACCTTTGCAAGGTCTCCTCTGACACTGCCACCACTCTGGTGCAGGCCCTCATCACCTCACACCTGGACTATTGTAATAGCCTGCTGGTGGATCTGCCTGACTCAAGTATCTCCCCACTCTAGTCCATCCTTCCATCAGCCTCCAAAGGTTTTCCTAAAGCACAGGTCCAACCATGTCACCTCCCTACTCAATAAACTCCAGTGGTTCACTATTACTTCTGGAATATAATACAAAATCTTCTGTTTCATAAACTAACCCCCTCCTACCTTTCCAGTCTTCTTATACTTTGCTCCCCTTTGATCAGTTGCACTGGCCTCCCTGAAGTGCTTTCTCTCTTATGTTCCTCCAGCAACTGGCTTCCTTGGCTTCCTTTAAGCTCCAGCTAAAATCCCCTTTATTACTGGAAGCCTTCCCTAACACCTCCTAATTCTAGTGCCTTTCCTCTGCTAATTATTTCCTATTTATCTTCATGTAGCTTGTTTGTGCATAGCTGACTGGTTGTTGTCTTCTCCATTAGACTGGGAGTTCCTTGAGAGCAGGGACTGTCTTGCTTCTTTTTTTTATCCCCAGAGCTTAGTACAGTGCCTGGCACATAATGGGCATGTAATCAGTTTTTATTGATTTATTGATTAATTGATCTTTTGGTCTGTAGTTGCTACACATTCTCTTACACCAGAAGAGAGAGAGGGCTTAGTTTTTTTTAAATATTATTTTTTCCAATTACATGTAAAGATAATTTTCAACATTCATTTTTAATAAGATTTTGGGTTCTATATTTTTCTCTTTCCCTCTTCTTCCCCCTTCCCAAGATGGCAAGCAATCTGATATAGGTTATATATGTGTAATCATGTTAAACATATTTCCATATTAGTCATATTATGAAAGAAGAAACAGAAAAGAAAAAAACATGAAAAAAAACAAAGAAAGTGAAAATATATTTCTTTGATCTGTATTCAGACTCCATAGTTCATTCTCTGGATGTGGATAGCATTTTCCATCATGAGTCTTTTGGAATTATCTTGGATCATTGTATTGCTGAGAAGAGCTAAGTCTGTCACAGTTGAGCATCACACAATGTGGCTGTTGCTGTGTACAATGTTCTCCTAGTTCTGCTCACTTCACTCAGCATCAGTTCATTTAAGTCTTTCCAGGTTTTTCTGGAACTTGCCTGCTCATCATTTCTTATAGCACAATACGATTCCATTACATTCACATACCACAGCGTGTTCAGCCATTGCCCAATTGATGGGCATCCTCTCAATTTCCAATTCTTTGCCACCACAAAAAAAGCTGCTATAAATATTTTGTACACGTAAGTCCTTTCCCCTTTTTTATTATCTTTTTGGGATACAGACCTAGTAGTGATATTGCTGGATAAAGTTTGAGTGCTCTTTGGGCACGGTTCCAAATTGCTCATCAGAATTGTTGGATCAGTCCACAACTCCATCAACAATGCATTAGTGTCCCAATTTTCCCACATCTTCTCCAACATTTTCCTGTTTTGTCATGTTAGCCAATCTGATAGGTGTGATGTAGTACCTCAGAGTTGCTTTAATTTGCATTTCTCTAATCAATAGTGATTGAGAACATTTTTTTCATATGACTATAGATAGATTTAATTTCTTTATCTGAAAACTGCTGTTCATGTCCTTTGTCCATTTATCAATTGGGGAATGACTTGTATTCTTATAAATTTGACTCAATTCTCTATATACTTGAGAAATGAGGCCTTTATCAGAAATGCTGTAAAAATGTGTTCCTTCTTTCTGCTTTCTTTCTAATCTTGCTTGTGAGGGTTTAACTTTTGTAGTGATATCTCCAAGGCTATTGTATCCACACTTAACCAGGCAGGCAGCAAAAACTCTTAAAGTTATATTAAGTTTATTTGAGAAAGGTCCTTAAACTAGACTCTTTTTTTGAGTTAGTATCTGAAATTCTTTTTAATTCTTCTTCTACTCTTGGGTCACTAGTCTTCCACTTTTAATCCTCCAGGGGAATCCATTTGGCTAAACTGCTAGGCAATTGGGTGGAACTGGGGTGAAAAGAATCATCCAACATTCTGGCACCTGACACAATGCCCCTGGTTGTCGTGCAAATTAACTCGGGAACCAGACTGAAAAAGATTGGTGAAGCTGGTAACCTCTGTCCTACATCCCACCAGCAATGAAAATCACTAACCTCACAGTTTTGCCATCCTTTATGTCTTTTGAAGGACTTAAAACACTCACTCTCTTTTAAAATTCTCTTAAGAGCTCTGTAGGCCAGTAAGGCCTACAGTAAGAGGCCAGTAAAGAAGGGATTATTATCCCTATTTTGCAGATGAAGAAAACTGGGACATTGTGCAGTGTTTCAATGATTCTGAGCTGCTCATTGCTTCAAAAGCTTAACTCTTCAACATCAATATTCTCTCTGTGATGCTCTGGGGCTGCGAATTTTGGAACACCGTAGTCTTAGAAGAATCAAAATTGCAGGTGACTCAAAGGGCAATGGAAAAACACATGGTGGGTGGAAGCAGAATCCAGCATATTTACCAAAGATGACGCACATTTGAAAAATGATACAAACGACATCATCAAAGGGGAAAAGAAGGTGGGCGGGTCATTTAGCCAGAAAGAAGGATGGCAGTGAATACTGCACCGGTATCCACCAAAGAGCAAACAGCAAAATAAATCAAAACAGAGGAAGGTCTACAAGATGGAAACTTTGATGGTGTTGAAAGGAAAATTCTTCATTTGGCCATTCACCCTGATTAAGAAGGCAAAACTCATATTAAAGAGAATTAAAAGGATTTTATTTTAAGTACATCAAGGTAGCAACCCATTGACAGGCTGATCACTGAAGATCAGCAATGACTTCAACGTGGGGACAGTTTTTATAGGGAACTCTAAGATAATCCAGATAGGTCCACCTCGGCCAAAGAGGTAGGGCCCTTGAGTGTCAGTTCTTCCTGTAGGTAGCAATAATGTGACAATTTGCAGGTAGAGGTATGTGACAAAGAGCAGGGATATAAAAAGCTGCAGACTTCGGGTCTTCTTCCCCACCAGACCCCCCCCAACACTTTGATAAGCAGGGCTGGGAACAATGGGGAACTGAGTCAACATAACTTTCGACATTGGAATGTTCATGTAAAGACATGGTCAAGATTACTCAGGATGAGAAAGCAAGAAAGGGTTGTATTCTGTACTGATGGAGTCCTAGATCTGCACTGACCACAACTCAAATAATGAATAAACCTTTATTAGGAACCTACTATGTACCAGGCACTGTGTTAAGAAATGGGGATACAAAGGGAGGCAAAAGACAGTCCCTGCCCTCAAGGAGCTTACAATCTAAGGGAGGAGACAACATGCAAATATGTACAAAGTGAGCTATGTACAGGATAAATAAGAAATGCTTAACAAAGGGAAAGCATTAGAATTAAGAAAGGTTGGGGAAGGCTTCCTGTAAAAGATGTCATTTTAGTTAGGACTTAAAGGAAGCCAGGGCAGTTAGGTGGTGTAGTGGACAGAGTGTCCTACCTGGAGTCAGGAAGACTCATCTTTGTTCTTGTTGTGGTTGTGTTTCAGTGAGTCCTACTCTTCATGACTCTATTTGGGGTTTTCTTGGCAAAGATAGTGGAGTAGTTTTCTGTGTCCTTCTTCAGCTCATTTTTTTTTTCCTGTTTTGGTGAGGCAATAGGGGTTGAGTTACTTGCCCAGGGTCACACAGCTAGTAAGTGTCAAGTGTCTGAAGCTAGATTTGACTCCAGGACTCCTGACTCCAAGGCCCGGAGCTCTAGCCACTGCACCACCTAGCTGCCCCTTCAGCTCATTTTACAGATGAGAAAACTGAGGTAAAGAGGGTTGAGTGACCTGCCCAGGGTCACACAGCTAGTAAGTATCTAAGGCCAGATTTGAACTTAAGAAGATGTATGAAAAATTTTCTATACATATTTCTATTTATCAGTTCTTTCTCTGGATGCAGATAGCATCTTTATTCATATGTCCTTTATAATTAATGTGGGTATTTATAATAGACAAAATAACTTGTTTGTTCAAAGTTCTTCTTTTTTTTGGCTAGGCAATGAGGTAAATGACTTGCCCAGGGTCACAAGCTAGTAAGTGTCAAGTGCCTGAGGCTGGATTTGAACTCAGGTCCTCCTGACTCCAGAGCTGGTACTCTATCCACTGCACCACCTAGCTGCCCCTGAAGTTGTTCTTGAAACAATATTGCTGTTACTGTATGTAATGTTCTCTTGGTTCTGCTCATTTTGCTCTTCATTATTTCTTGCAAATCTTTCCATATTCTTCTGAAATCATTGAGCTCATCATTTCTTACAGCACAGTAGTATTCTATCACAATCATATACCACAACTTGTTCAGTTGTTCCCCAGTTGACAGGCATCCCTGCAGTTTCCAGTTCTTTGCCACCACAAAGAGCTTCTGTAAACATTTTAGAACATAGAGGTTATTTTCCTTTTTCCCTAATCATCTTTGGAAATAGAACAAGCTGTGTCTTAAAAAGAAGAGAGAACTCTATGGAGCGGAGAGCTATGGAGGAAATGCATTCCAGTCATGGGGGAGAGCCAGCGCAAAGGGAGGTGGAGTGACAGGAGTGAGGAATACACTTCTTAGGGCTATTCAGGCATTAAAGTAAAGTAAACATTAAAGTAAAAAGATAAGGAACTTAAAGCTTGGAGAAGTTGACTTGCCCATAATCACACGGCTAGTTAGTGGGAAAACCAGGACAAAAATATAGGTCTCTGGGCTCTTTCCATTACAACTGAAGACTACTTCCCCCAGCAAGCTGTGTCAGTGCTGGTCCTCCCTGATCTCATCCAGGCTCCTCTACTCCTCCCTTCCCTTCCTTCCCTTCCTTCTCACCCCCCAGTTCATTGCTTCAAGCCAGTGCCTCTCAGAGAAGAAGCACCAGGCCATTTGAATTGTCAGGGTACAATTTTCAAACTCAGATTTCTCTATACACTTTTGATGGGGAAACGTGATATCTTGAGACTGCAGCTGTTCTGATTCTAGAAATAGCTCTGAGCTTACAGAAACACTACTGCAGTTGGAATGATGGGGGGGGGGGAAGACATGGATGGTTGCTGAGAAAAATTTAAAAGAATATTGCCTTATTGGCTCTGGGAAGCCCCCAGCCACACCAGGAGGTGTCTCTGCCAGGTGTCAAGTTTGGGTGGAATCACCAAGGAAATGAGACATGAGAATTGAGAAGTGTGACTGCCCATAGAACAGGCCGGCTTCTATCACCATGCCCTGGTGCTCGGAATAGGCTAATGGGAGCATGGTTTCTTGGGCATTCTTATTACTGCATTGGTGAGGCTATAAAACCACTCTGTGATGAGGACAGGGCTAATGCTTGCTAGCCCTCTCCACTAATTGGTGAATGGTTCCCTTTGGGGAGTCATTTATAACCCAGTTATAACTCTCATGTGTGCTCCAAAGTGCTATAGCATGTGTAGCCGCCACACCCCAGGAAAATTTTCTCAGCAGACAGGCTAACCTGGTTAAGGGTAACTGATAGGCCTCAAGCCTGTTGGTGAGTTTGGTAGATGTCTACCGTAAGCAGGTGAAGACTTTCCCAGGCAGAATGGCTAGATGAAAACAGTTTGTTCCAAAGAGCCATGAAGGTGTCTGAAGCAGCGCTGTGGAGTGCTTAGAGCTTGGTCAGACATCAAAGATGCCAAGGTCACCCGCTGCATCCCAGGCCATTGCCCAGTTGTCGTGACTTTTGTCTTGCTGCTGGATTTATGACTCTGGAAGAGAGGTAAGGCTGATGCCTTTGCCCATCTCTGCGTCATTTAAATCCAGTTCACATGAGAATCAAGATATCATCCATGAGGTCATTAGTCCTCCTAGAAAATGAAGGATGAACAACAAAATAGCCTGGAGCACTCATGATCCAGGGGATGTATCCAAAGGAAATCTCCAACAAGAACCCCGCATATCCCTATAGGCCTTGAGATTCAGAACCAGTAAGTGGCAAACTTAGTCCATGGTGCGATGAAAAGAGCACTGGCTTCTCAGTCATCAACCTCTGCCAATTACTAGTTGTGTGACTGTGGGTAAGTCACTTAACCTCTGTGAATCTCAGTTTCTTCATCTGTAAAAAAGGGTTAATAATACCTTTAGAGCTTACCCTATAGGATTGCTATGGAGAAAACACTGAAACATTTTTATGGGACTTGGATGGAAGCATATGCTTATCAAATTTGAGTTTCATGTGTGAAGTTGGGAGGTATAGCTAACATGTTGGATGACAGAACTGGGATACAAAAAGATCTTGAAAGGCTAGAGCAATGAGTGAAATCTAGTAAGATGAACTTTGTGAGTATGATTATAGCTATCTAAGTATATGTACGTGTATGTAAGTGTATGTATATTTGTGAATATATATATATACATCTTTGTGTGTCTATGTATGTTTGTATGTGTGTATGTGTGTATGTGTATATGTATGCATATAATGTATTTTATATTTATATCCATGCTTAATTGTAGCCTTCTTGGAGGAGGGGGAAGTAAGGGGGGGTAAAAAAAAAACAAAGTAAAAAGTGCACAGCAGAGAACAAAAGAAAACTTATAAGGAAGCAAAGAAAAGATGGACACTCTGAACACAATGAGTAATATTTATTATATAAACTTTCTTGAAATGGAAGTTTATTGTATATTTTAAATTGTCTCTTATGTTCTGCTGTGCACATGGCAATGCTTTTTTTTCCTTTACTTATTTTGTATTTAAGTTTACAGTATGTTTCTCTTTCTTTTCTTATTGTATATTTAAGTTTTAGTATTTAAGTTTGAAAATATATAAAAGAAAAAAAGATAAACTTTATCACAGATAAATTTAATGTCTTATACTCAAAAAGATTGATTTCATGAGTACAGAATATGAGATGATGTTAAATGACAGCTTATAGGAAAAAGACCTGGACATTTTAGTGGATTGCAAGTTTGGTATGACATAGTAGCCAACCCTCTTCCTCCCCCCACAGCGGGATCACTGCCTGCCCATAATGACTTTTATACAAGGTGTGGCACAAAAGCTGTTGTCCAGCAACTATATGATTGGAAAAGGAGGTGATCTGATCAAGGGGATAGCCCAAAGGAAGCATTGGTATTGCAATGGAACCCACAGAATAGTACAAGACTCAGAAAAATCTCAGGCACTTTGGGCAGATCCTTAGTGGAGGAATGATGAGGAAATGTGGATCAGAGCACCTGGAAAGGATCTTAGTGGTTAGCAACCTCTAATGGTGGAAGGAGTACTCACACCAGTAAGGTCACAGATCTAATGTTGTACTGATCTCAGTCTGCATAAATAGAAGCAAAGGGCCTAGAATGAGAGCGGTGATAGTTCCACTCTGCTTTGTCCTAGTCAGCCATCTGGAACATTGTGTTCAATTCTGGGCTCTTTGGAAAGATGTTGACCAGCTGGAGAGCATTCAGAGGGAGGATGACCTAGATGGTGAGAGGACTAGAGCCATGCCATTGAAGGAAGTGGTCATGTTTATAGCCAGGAGAAGACAATGATTGATGATGAGGGGTAACATGCTAGTCGCCTTCAAGGTGATCAAGGTGGAATAGAAAGAACCTGGGACTGGGAGACAGGAAACCAGGGTTCAAGACCCCACTCTGCCACTTCCTACCTGTGTAACCTCAGTTTCCTTATCTGCAAGAGGGGAGTATATGGTTGGCATGGAAAGGGAGAGGTAGGACTAAATGGTCTTGAAGGAAGCTAGGTGGGGTCTCTTTCAGCTCTAATATTCTTGGATTCCATGAGGTGATTTGATGGGCTGTCCCATGAAAGATAGATTCAACTTCTTCTGCTTGGCCCTGAAGGGCAGAGCTAGGAGGAATGAGTGGAATGTACAAAGAAGAAAATTTCAGCTTAATTCAGAAAAAAAAAGATTCCTAATAATTAGAGCTGCCCCAAAAGGAATGGGCTCCTTTGGGAGGTTGTAAGTTCCTTTTTATTGGAAATCTTTCATTGGAGATTGGATGACCACTTGAAAGCATCTTCTAGAGAAATCTATCTATCTGTCTATCTGTCTGTCTATCTGTCTGTCTATCTATCTATCTATCCATTTATCTATCAATCTATCAATGTCACCCAGGCTGGAAGTGCAACCGATACTCACAGCCCAATACTCATCAATATGGAAGCTTTGACCTGGTCTTCTATTCCAGCCTGGGCTGGTTTCCCCTTCTTTAGGCAGTCATGTGACCCCTTGATCCCTGGGGCCACACTCAGTGCTGACATCCTATCAGCTATAGCCTTTATGTAGCTCAGAACCCTTAAAATCAAACGATCTGCCAGCCTTCACCTCTTCCAGCAGCAGAGATGGCAGGTGCATGCCACCATACCTATTCATAAAAGAAATGTTTATTTAGATACAGGCTGAATTAGATGGCCTCTGAGATTCTATGTTTTTCACAATTATAAAGTGTTATATAAATAAATGACCAAGTGCTAGTAGATGAGTAATTATTCTTTCTCCTTCTTTCTCCCCCGTTCTTCCTTTTATAGACATGAGTTCTGTGCCTGACACTTCTGTCCCTGTCCCAGTTGCTTTACATCTCTGGAGTGAAAACCAGAGGTTTGGGTGTCTCAAACACAGTCTCACAACGCCTTCATTCCCTTTTTTATAGGGTATCTCTTTCCTGGGCTATAAGCAGATGTCAAAGGTTGGATCTGGAGACAAGAGCAGGAATCAGTATCCTTTTCTCTTCTGCTCCCTCCTCTCAATAGCTCTGGAGCCCACACACCTGAGCAAGCAAAAGCTGAGGTTGCAGGCGGTGTTCAGATCTGTTCTCAAACAGCAAAAAGCATAGTTGGGGATGTCCTCTAACTGTAATTTAAACCCTCTCTCCTGCTTTCCCATGGCAAAGATGTGCTGCGGTCTTTGTTCTGATTCTCTTTCTTCTCCTGCCCACTCTGCCTGTCCGTGTAAAACATGTGTCTCTTCTTCATTAGCAAGTGAGCTAGCTACAGAAAAGATCAGTAGAGTACAGTTATGCTTCTTCTGATCAGAATTCCTGTAAAAGGGAGGGGCGCCCTGTGGGGACACTGAAGCAGCTATTTGGCCAGACTCAGGCCTGGAAAATACAGGCTGACCACCCCAGAATCTTCCTCCTCCCCTTACCCCAGGTCTAGTTGTCTTTTAATCCTTTTCAAAATTCTAAGTTGAATTCTGGCCTAGCATTTCTAGATCATGTTCTATATCTGCAGACCCACACAGCCCAGTCTTTTCCATTCACCAAGAAGAATATTAAAAACAAACTAGGAAACCTAACCTTAACTTTATATAAAACCACTATGGGTCTGCCCCTGTTGTACCCTCAGTGAAGGTCCAACAAGGCTTAGAGAAGGAAGGCTGAAGTGATAGAGATCTACTGGATAGGAGACACTTAAGATGATGAGATCCCTTCAGGGAGGGATACTGACAGCAGGGAGTATGTAGGATTGGAACCTGTAAACTCATTAAAAAGATTAATAGAAGGTGGTGGGGTGGGGAGAGTTGAGAACTTGTTTGCAAAGTTGTGTAATGACAGAAGATGTGGGTTTGAATCTCAGCCCTATGTCTTACTAGCTGTGTGACTATCTGGGACACTCTCCTCACTTGCAAAGTGAGAGGGTTAGAACAGATCAGAGGTTCTTAACCTTGAGCCTACAGGCCTGAAGAGGGTCTGTGGATAGATTTCAGGGGGGCTATGAACTTGGATGGGAAAATGTGTTTATTTCAGCATAATTGGTTCCCTTTATTAATCCTATGTATTTTATTTTATATATTTAAAACATTATTCTGAATAGGAGTACAGTACATGGTCTTCACCAAACTGCCAAAAAGATTCATGACACATAAAAGGTTAAGAACCCTGGGACTGGATGGGCTCCAAGGGCTTTTCTGCTCTGAAATTTGATGATTCTGTGAAATCTCAGATTCAGAGAGGAGTCTCTTCCTCGGGACTTGAGGGAAGTAGGTCTAGTTTGTTGTTGTTTGTCCTTCATTCTTGAAGAGGACCATGACATCAGGGAGGTGATGCCATGACGTGGAAGTGAATTGGAGGTGAGTGAGGGAGGGCTGTGCAAAGTCACCATTCTCACTTCCTCCTCCAAAGCCATCTGGGTCCAGTGGCCAGATATAGATCAGGAGGACGGGAGATGGGCCGGGATGCAGTGGGAGGCCTTGGCCTTTTTAAGCTAAGGTCTTTAACACGTCTCAGTTTGACTGAGGCAATGCCCATTCAATGATGAAGGCTAGGTGAGAAATGAGGCAGAGAATGGCCTCTTTTACCTAGTCAAAAAAAAAATCAATCTAGGAGGGGAGGACCTTCAGAGTTTCTGGCCAAAACCAGAAACAATTGCTATTTATATTCACTCTGAGCCAATCAGGGCCCAAACAGTGACCAAGTGAGGCTTGGCCTGGCACCCACTGTTGGCCAATCAAAGACAGTCCAACAGGAAGGATGTTAGTAGTAAACAAATGGAACTCATTATTATAATGGGCAGAAACAGGTTCTGAAAAAGACTTAGATTCCTGGGTCATCAATCCCCAGCGGTTTATTAAAGAAAATGTTGAAATATGACTTTGTCATCTTCATCTCCTTGTCTCCCAAGCTCCCAGCATAGTGCCTTGTACATAATAACCAATCAATTAGCATTTGTTGAGAGACTGAAGAAACAAATGTAATGAAGTACCAGATTTTGTGTACAGAAAATAAGTTTTATAGAACACCAGAGAAGAGACATGTATGTGGGCTGGAGTAAAGAGGTGTTGACTGGGTGGGTGGGGGGCATGACTCATAGAGGAAATAAGACTTGAGCCAAAGGAGATGAGGAAGGAGACAGAAGACTTGGTAGAAGCAATGCAGTGTTAGTGTAAGGCAAAGGGGTTGTAGGATCTTAGATTTAGAGGTAGAAGGGACCTTCAAGATCATCTAGTCCAATCCTCTCATTTTATGGATGTGGAAACTGAGATCCCGAAGTTTGATGACTTGCCCAAGATCACATAAGGTCTTGAGTAGTGACAGGGCTTCAGATCATGGTTCTGTACCTTTAGTAGCTGTGTGACTATAAAGTCAGTTCAATTTTATGAGCTTCAGTGTCCTCGTCAGTAAAAAGGGGTGAATACTTATAGTCATGACCTCAGAGGGTGGTTGTGAGACTCAAATGAGATAATAAGTTGGAAAAAAGTGTGTCAAAGGCCCTTAGGGGCTTGAAAGTATCTGATTGTGTTTTGGAAGACTTTAGTGCATCTCTTGGCTCAGGCTCTTTCCCAGAAAATGTTGGGTAAACTCCCTGATGAGTGAACCTTCTCCTTGCAAGCAACCTGGTAGAGGAAAAAAAAAGTTTGATTACAAGAAAAACACTGTAAATTCTAAGACAGCATTGTGTGGCAGAAAGAAAAATGATAAGAGTCTGAGGAGCTGGGTTAAAATATTCTGTGTGATCTTGGACAAGTCCTTTCAATTCTTGGGCCTCAGTTTCTCTATCTGCAAAATAAGGGGATTGGCCTAGATGATTTTTAAGGTCAATTCCAGTTCTTCGTTTATGTTCTTATCACAGGTGAATTAAAAGTGTTTCCCTCCAAAGCCTTTAAGTCCCACAACACGTCTTCCTCAACCTTTCCATGGATTGTTGGCAGTTTTTCCCACTATTTTTTTTGGTTTTGTTTTGTTTTGCTCTCTCAGCCTGATCTGCCATGAATCAATGCCTTGGCTCCCTGGCCTCTTCTTTCTTCCCTGTCCCCAGGATGGCCTCATCCCAGGCCATCATGACTGTATCGGTTGGTGAGCTAGCCTGGGGTAAGGGGCGACAGAAGGGGGCTGAGACAGACAAACCTCTTTCCAATTCTGTAACAAATCTCCTCCCCTCCACCCTCCAGGTGTCCACCTATGGTCTCTCGAGTCTGAGAGGTCAAAAAGGAAGACCAAAACTCACTGAACAGGGTTATCTTTGTAAAGTACTTTGTGACAATGTAAACTATTTAAATCAAATTAAAGATGGAGAGGAGGGGGAGGGGACATTGGTTTGGAGGTGGGGGACAAGTTTGATCAAAAGCTCAGAGGTGGGAATAGGCTTGGTGTATTCAGAGTCATGAGAAGATTGGCCTGAGTGGAGCAGACTAGAGAAAGTCCAGGTGAAAAGCAAAAACATGGAGAAGTAGAAAGAATGTCAGAGTCCAAAAGCCCGAGTCCAAATCTCATCTCTGTTCCTTCATTAGCTGTGTGGTTTTGGACAGTAATAACTGGCATTTGGATAGAGTTTTGAGGGTTACTGGGCACTTTCAGTGTATTATCTCATTTGATTCCAACAACTCTGTGAAAGAGGTACTGCCGGTATTACAATACGATCCCTGTGTTACAGATGAGAAAACTGAGGTTCAGAGCGGTAGTGAGGAAAGAATGCTTGATTTGGAATTGGAGGCCCTGGGTTTGGTTTCTGGTTTGCCACTTGTTACTTGTGTGATCTTCAAGCCACTTCACTCAATGGCTCTTAGTTTTCTTATACGTTAAATGAGGGACCTACAAGGTCCATCTATGTTTCTGACTATATCGTTGGGAACAAAGATTGCTCAGTCAAGGTTCAGTGACTCTTCCAGTGTCACCAGAAAAGTGTCTGAGGCAGGATTTTACCTCGGTCTTTCTGATTCAGACTTCCTACCATAACATGCTGCTTCCAGGCACATCATTAAAGAAGTTATTTAACCTCTCTAGGCTTCAGTTTCCTCCTCTGTAAAATTAGGGTCCTGCAGAATGCTGGACTTAAAGTCAGGAAGACCAAGGTGAGAAGCTTGCCTCACATGCACTTAACTCTCCGGGACTTACTTTCTTTATCTGTGAAATGAAGGTCTCTTTTGGATCTAAATCTCTGATCCTAAGATTGGAGATGTGGTCTAGAGTCAGACTGCATGGGGCTAGGTCTCTGTCCCAAAGAGATCAAAGAATCAAAGACAAAAGAAGAGAACTTATATGTACAAAAATATTTATAGCAGCTCTTTGTTTTGTGGATTGGAGTTGGAAATTGGGGGGATGCCCGTTAATTGGGGGGATGACTGAATAAGTTGTGGTATGTATTTGTGATGGAGTACTTATTGTGTTATGGCTTTAGAAAAACCTGGGAAGACTTATATGAACTGATGCAAAGTGAAGTGATAAAAAATGCTGTCCACACACAGAGAAAGAACTGATGAGCTCTGAGTGCAGATCGAAGCATACTTTTTTCCCTGCTTTCTTTGTTTTTCTTGCTTTTTTCCCAATATAGCTAATATGGAAATACTTTTTTGCATGATTTCAAATATATAATTGAGTTCATATTGCTTGCCTTCTTAAAGGGTGGGGAGGGGCTGAAAGGAGAGAGAATTTGGAACTCAAACATTTAAAAAAGTGAATGCTAAAAGTAAATATATAATAAATTTGTTTATTTTTTTTTAAAAAAAGGTTGTATGACTTTGAATGCCAGAGAAACAATTAGACTTACCTATATCTGCTCCCTCTCCCCCGACTTGGCCCCTGATGGTCTATTGATGGAGCACAGGGACATAAAAATCATCCTTGGACCAGAGGCTCTTGATTCTGCCTCTAGGTCTATAGAGCTGGGAAGAATCAAGGAGGGATGAGATTTATTTAATGTCAATAGCATTTATATTTTATATACAATAACCCTTAAAAGCTGCCTGCCCAGTTACTGTAAGAAAGCCCATGATGATTTTCATTGGCAGCTCTTGTCCTCTTAGTGTGAGAAATATGGCAAGGAGTATAGGGCAGAAAGGATCCTCAGAAACTGAACAGCACTAGCCTGGGGAGGGGATTCAGGTCCATTCTAATAGTATTAAAGGAACTTTTGCTCTGTCTGTGTTCAGACCAGTGCTAAGTGGTCTATATAATTAAAGGAAAGTGGTCTGTATAATATACAATAATACATGAATAATATCCTTTTCATTATATTTTATTACATCTATTACTTTATTGGATCTTCACAAACAACCCTGTAAGAGAGAGAATGGAAGATTATTATTATTTTTATTTTACAGATGAGGGAACTGAGGCTGAGAGAGGAAAGTGACTTATTTGAGGTCACATAGCTAGTTCATAGAAGGAGATGATCCTTGCACTCCAGAAGCTAACAATCTAGTTGGAGTATAATGTTAAGCACAAAGGATGATTATAATAACAGTAACTGCCATTTATATATCATTTTCAGGTTTGTGAGGTACATTATTTATATTATCTCATTTGAGCCTCCAAACAGCCCTGTCAGATTGGTACTTCAGCTGTAAAGATTTTCCTAAAGCCCAGGTCTTACCACTTCATTCCTTCACTTCATAAACTCCAATGGCTCTTTATTAAAATCACATTCGTTTGATATTTAAAGGCCTTCATATCTTGGTTCCTTCCTGTCTTCACAATTTTCTCATATATTTCTCCCCTCCTACACTTTATGGTACAGCCATATTGTCCTACATGCTGTTTCTCATGCATAATGTTCCAGCTGTGCTCTGCCCTGATTGCCCCCCATTCCATGTCTGGAATATTCTCCCTACTCACTTCTACTTTTCAGAATCCTTGGATTCCTTTAGTCTCACTTCAAGTACCACTTTCTGCAGAAGGCTTAGCTGCCAATGTCTTCCCTTCAAAGGTTACCCTCCAACTATTCTGTATTTATCATGTATCTACCTATCATATGTGTATACTGTTTTCCCATTTAGAATGTAAGCTTCTTGAGGGCAGGGATTGTTTTGGCTTTTTCTCTGTATCTCCGAAGTTTAGCAAAATGCCTGGACATAGTAAGTCACATAATAAATACTTATTCGTGGATTGACCAGTCCTCATTGAATAGTAGTTTCAGTGACATTCACTTGAATGTCATGGCATCACCTCCCTGGTGTCATGGTTGTCTTCGAGAATGAAGGACAAACAGTTGTGTGCCAAACATTGTACTAAGTTCTAGAGATTCAAATAGAAAAACAGAGACAATCCCTGCTTTTAGGCAACTTTCATTTTAATGGGGGGGGGAAGTGAGGGGAAGAGAGCAGAGAAAAGAAAGTTTAGCTTCAGGGCAGGTGGAAAGGCTTGGAAGTTCTAAGTGTTCTTTGGAGAAGCTGATGACAAACCCTGGTTTGTTTGATTACAAACAAAAGCTACATGCCTTGCCCATAGTCATAGAGGGTAAAGGTCAGAGGGGAGATTTAAACATGGATCTTCCTGATTCAAAGTGAAGCGCTCTTTCCCTTGTAGTAAGTTGTATTTCCATACTTCATTTTGGCTGAAGTAAATATCATTAAATGTCAGAAAGTACGGTCATGAGATCTGGAATTCTAGTTACTTACTACCAAGAGCTTGAGAGGAAGGGACTAATTACAAGGGAGGAGAGCTAAAGAATGGGCCCAGGAATGAAGGTAGAGATCTCAGAGGAAGTAATAAGCTTTGCAGTCATGGGTCAAAGGTCATGGTAAATGATTCCTTACCTTTATTTGGCAACTTATACAGGGTGCCCCAAAGAGGGAAGGGAATAAATATTTATTTTTTAAAAAATAATTAATTAAATTTTAGTTTTCAACATTCACTTTTTATAAAATTTTGAGTTCTAAATTTTTCTCACTTCCCTGCCCTTCCCAAGATAGCATGCAATCTGATTATAGGCTATTTGTGTAAGTCACATTAAATGTATTTCCACATCAGTCATGTTGTGAAAGAAGAATCAGAACAAAAGGGAAAAACCATGAGAAAGAAAAAAACAAAACAACAACAAAAAAGAGAGAAAATAGTATGCTTCAATCTGCATTCAGATTCTATCAATTCTTTCTCTGGATATGGATAGCATTTTCCATCATGAGTCTTTTGGAGATGTCTTAGATCCTTGCATTGCTGAGAAGGGCTAAGTCTATCAAAGTTGGTCATCACACAACATGACTGTTACTGTGCACAATGTTCTCCTGGTTCTACTCACTTCACTCGGTATCAGTTCATGCAAGTCTTTCCAGGTTTTTCTGAAATCTGCCTGCTCACCATTTCTTATGGAACAATGGCATTCCATTACATTCATATACCACAACTTGTTCAGCCATTCCCCCAATTGATGGGCATCCCCTCACTTTCCAATTCTTTGCCACCCCACCAAGAGCTGTTATAAATATTTTTGGAACAAGCATTTATTAAGCACTTACCCTGTGTCAGGCACTGTACTAAGCACTTTACAAATATCTCATTTTCTCCTGGCACAATCCTGGGAAGTAGGTATAATTATTATTCCCACTTTATAGTTGAAGAAATTGAGGCAGAGAGTGCTCAAATGACTTGTCTGAGGCTGTATTTGAATCTAGGTCTTCCTGAGTCCAGGCCCCATGCTCGATCCACTGTGCCATCTGGCTCTTCTAGGCATTTTCACATCCAATCTCCTATTAGTTTCTCATAATCACCCTATGAGGTAGGCAAGAAAGGTGTCATTAGCCCAGTTAAAAAATAAGGAAACCGAGGCCAAGAGAAACCATGAGTGCTAGAGGTAGAAGCAATGCTAGAGGTTACTTAATCTGGTCAGAAAGCAGTTCTAGAGAATGGAGAGCTGGCTAACTACTTAGGGACTGTCCTGGACTAGAACACAGGTCTTCTGACTTCAGGCCAGTGTTCTCCCCCTCACCACATTGGCTTGGTATACCAGAGGTTATATACTTGGATGGGTAGAACCTGGGTTTGGAATAAAAGAATTTAGGTGCATGTCATCAGTCTGTCTTCTTAACTCTGGGCACAGACTGGCTGACCCCTAACCATGGAAGACCCATCCTTGTCAGGGAGTGCAGGTGGCTCCCAATTAGTGGAAAGCATGCTCAAAGTGGATGATTTGTTGAAAGTGGCTGAACACACAAAGGCCGGATGTGCTCTTTTTGGAACTCTACCCCCTTTCTGCGTGATTAGTCAAGCCACCAGGCTTGCACATTGGCTGATGTAGGCTGGGTGCCAGAATCTGGTGCCAGCTCCGAGCTTGGGCAACCGGCTGCTTATTTAAGACCCAAGTCTCTGGCACCATCTGGGCCTCCATCCGCACTTTGCTGGTTCTTCCTGCTGCATGAGGGAATGGAGGATGGGACATGGCCTCAGCTCTGGTTGATTATTGGGCAGGTTACTGGACTTAGGAGGGTGAGGAAACTTGGTTCTATGGCCCTCAGCTGCTCAGCCTCCCACTTATATAATGGAAGGTTTCCTGTGCCCCATGCTCCATGGGCAGCCAGGACCACAGCAACTGCTGCTCTTTTCTGTATGTGTGTGTATGAGTTAAGGCATTCATGTATGTCTATGTATGCATACATTATATGCACACATTATGTATGTATACCTGTCTACATATACATGATTATAATGCACGCCTATGTGGATTATCAGAGGCATAAGAATGCACATGGACACATGCTACACACATGCATATGCAGTGTACAAATGTATTATGCATGTTCTTATGTGTGCATGAACATGCTATACTTGTGTGTATTTGTGAACATGTATTATATATGTATATATGTGAATGTATATGGTCACCAGAATTCTATTTAGCCAAGAAAATTTGCATTGGCCCTCCCCACATTTCCCATGTTCTCTGAGATGTCCCTCCTTGTCCTGCCATTCCCTCCTCTTCTACTTTTTAGGGGAAGGTAAGTGGGTCAGTGGATGGAACACTGGGCCTGGAGTCAGGAGGGTCTGAGTTCTAATCTGGACTCAGATGTTTACTAGCTGTGTGACCCTGGGCAAGTCACTTAATTTCTGTTTGTCTCGGTTTCCTCATCTGTAAAGTGGGGATAATAATAGTACCAACCTCCTAGGGCTGTTAAGAAGATCAAATAAGGCTCAGATTCTTAAAATCTGGCCCATTTGCATTAGCGATGCAAATGCTTAGATTCCTTAGGAGTCTGGCCAATATGGAGGATCATTAATAAACCTTGTCTTTGGCTGAAAAAAAAAAGTTGTGAGTCCTCTGACCCCCGGGGGAGGGGTGAGGGACAGTACAAATGGAACTGTTCTGACATTCTTGGAGATCTTGACTGGATCAAATGCTTCTTCATTAAGTCCCCTTCTCTTTCCCAGCATTTATTAAGAACCTACTCTGTGCCAGATTTGTTGTTGTTTGGTTGTTTTTCAGCCGTGTCTGACTCTTCATGACCCCAGTGTTCTTATACCCAAACCATGCTCTTTGATCCAATGACACTGCCTCCCAGGCTTTCCCACAAACAAGACACTCAGCTCTGGGCATTTTCTCTGACTGCTTCTCATGCTTGGAATGCTCTCTCTCATCTCAGCCTCGTGGCCTCCCTGGCTTCCTTTTATTGTAGTTGTTGTTGTTCAGTTGTTACAGTCGTGTCTGACTCTTTCCGGCCCCATTTGGGGTTTTCTTGGCAAAGATACTGGAATGGTTTGCTCCTTCCTTCTCCAGTTCATTTTGTAAATGAGGAAACTGAGGCAGAGAGGGTGAAATGACTTCCCCAGGATCACACAGCTACATTCCTCCTTATAGACACAGGAGCTCTCTCAGCTTGGTGAAACACGTCCATCCAAAGAAGTCAACCAGAAGTGTGAATTCTGAGGGCCTCAGGAGTGCTGCAACCAGCAAGAGTTAACAGGTTGAACTGCAGGATTCCGGCCCAGGGGACTTGACACCTTCTCTGGGAGGCCCTAACAGGGTAAGGCTACCTCCTATAAAAGGAGAGCATCCTGCCCCTCAGACACACTACCTCGAGTGGAGCTGAAGTCTCTTTGTCTCAGTCGCTGCAGAAAAGAAGCAATTGCTGCTGCTATGGAGGTGCTGCAGGAATTGCAGAGGGAAATCACCTGTGGCATCTGTTGGAGCTACTTCTCTGAGCCAGTCACCATCGGGTGTGGGCACAGCTTTTGCAAAGTATGTCTCTCCTGGAGCTGGAGACTTGGTGCTGCAACTTCCTCTCGTCCTGAATGCAGGCAAGTGTCCCACGTCAGAGAATTCCTGCAGTCAACGGGCTTCTAGCACAGCTGACTGACCCGGGCAAAACTCTGCTCCCTGCTTTTGCAGAGTACTGAAGGGCAGAGCCAGTGTGCCAGGCACAAGCAAGTCCTCAAACCCTTTTGTGAGGATGACCAGACCCCACTATGTGTGAGACGTTCCCTAAGCCCAGAGCACGAGGCTCACAAGATCTCTCCTGTAGAGGAGGCTGCTAAGGAATGCAGGGAGAATCTCCAGCACATTCAGAGTCAGTTGAAGGAACATTTGGAGGAAGCTGAGGAGGAGAAACCTGCTGTTGACTGGCATACAATGATGAGAAGAGAACATAACAGCCTGTACCACTTCCTGATGGAGGAACGATTCCAGTGTGTTGAAAAGGTGAAGCAAGAGCAAACCAGGACAGACTATCCCAACACATGCAAACCCTTCAGGACCCCATGCTAGAGCTGCAGGAAGCAGGTCACCAACCCAATGTGGAGCTGCTCCAGGATGTCAAGCCCTTGTTGGGAAGGAGCGAGTCAGTGTTCTCCCAAAGGGTCAAGGCCGTCTTCCCAGAGCTGAGCGAATATCCCATCCCTAGCATCATAGACATGCTCCGCCGACTCAGAGTGGACATCACAATGGACCCCACAGCCCAGCCCCTGTGTGACTGTTTCTGAGGATCTGAAGAGTGTGAAGGTTGGAGAAGGCTGGCGGGTGGAGACCAAGCATCCTGCAAACTGTGCTTTCCACACCGTCCTTACTACGCAGGCCTTCAGCTCGGGCAGACAGTGCTGGGAGGTGGATGTGACTCAACTATCTAAATGGGTGCTAGGGATCTATACCCCCTACTTGAGGAGGAAGAAGGATAGGAAGGTGAACTCCCATGCCTCTGTGTTCCTGCTTCCCTGTGACGAGAAAGAAGAGGATCACTATTCACAAACCTGTCCCGGATCATTGAAACATGGAATAAAAGGTCGAGTGCCCAGGGTTGGGGTGTACCTGGAATATATCTCTGGCACTCTAGTCTTTTACAATGTTCTCCAGTGCTCCCTCATTTATAGATTCCACTCTATTCCTTTCACAGGGCCAGTCACATCCTTCTTTTCTCCTGGCCTCCCCCTCCCAGGAACAAAGGCTGGTCCCATGACTCTCTGTCCAGTGGACTCTCATCTTTGTACTTGCTGCTATTCCTGTCTCTGAGTTTTTCTCCAGGAGGAATCCCAACCCACCACTATGCTCCCTGGCTGTGGTCCTTCGGTTTCCAGCCTTCCCTGCAAGAGGATGATCATCACTTACTTTATGATGAAGGAGAGAGACCCTACTCACCCCTGGAGACTTGCCTTCCACAGGAGATCCTTCCCAACTGTTTTGTACTCTCTTATCCTCAATTGATCCAGTCCAACAATTTTCACAATGAATCAATCTTGTTTCAGCAGTAAATTTAAAAAAACCCACATGAGCACTCTGGTTCCCATACTCTCATGTTTCGTTTTCTTCCTGGAATTCATCACAGCCCTATGAGGTTCATAGATTTCAACCTTGTGCAGTCTTTTTACCCCTTGAATTGCACTAAACCTTCCTTTGCACCCTATTGAATATAAAATGAAATAAATTCTAGAATTTACTGTGGAAAAAAAATTCTAGGCCCTCCCCTTAAAAAAAAAAAGAAGAAGATCAAATGAGATAATAATGGTAAGTGCTTAGCATAGCTGGCACATAGCTATATAAATGTTAGCTGTTATTATTATTACTATTGTTTCAACTAAAACAAACAGAAATAAGGAAATCGTAGAGTGAGCTCTGCCTTGCAAAGGTCTCTGATAAAATCACTCAGAACGGAAGAAGAAGATTGATTTGGGGAAGTCCTTTGCCAGTGCTACATTCATTTTCACGGATGCCATACACTAATGAAATCAATAAATGCATTAATTGGTCACAGAATGTATATTTATAAATAGTTGCCACGCACATGTGGCAAAGTACCTTCTGAGGATCATCTCACTTGCCCATCCTAGCAACCCCATGATGTGGATGCCACGGGTATTATAATCCCTATGTTACAGATGAGGAAAGTGAGGCAGAGAGAGGCTGTATGACATGAAGATGATCAAGCATCGTAGAATTACTGCTGGAAGAGTCCTCAGAGGCCAGATAGTCCAAACCAAAGCCACACAACATTAAGTGTCAGGGGCAGAATTCAAATCCAGCACTCTTCTGACCCTTGGGCCAGCACTCTTTTTATACCACACTGCCTCTCAGTGCTTACATGGGTTTACATACGTGAATCAACAAATAAGATATATTGAAATGTTTGTTTTCTTCAGTATGATGTCATGGAAAAATGTTTGCTCTTGGAGTTGGAAGACTAGGTTTCATCTCCTAGTTGGGATACAAGCTGGATAACTGTGCATGTATCATTTTTAATTCAACAACTATTTATTAATTTTAATAAATTTTAATAATTTAATTTTAAATTATAAATTAATTTTAATTTATTTAATTAATTAATTTTAAAAATAATTACATTTTAAAAAATATTAAATATTTGTTAAGCACCCAGTGTGTTCTAGGCACTGTGTATAGTAAGAAAAAAAAAGAATTCCTGCACTCCAAGAGCTTACTTTCTACTTGGAGGAGGGGAGGAAAGGGAGGCAAGTGGTATAACATGTACACAGATAAGTGAATAGAAGGCAGTTGGAGGAGGTGGTGAGTGAATGCTAACAAATGGCGGAATGAGGAAGCAGAAGGAAGCCTCCTTAACCTCACTGGAATGCATTTTACAGATGGGGTTTGTATTAGATCACATCTGAACACCTTTCTTGCTCTGACATCCAGAGGCCTGCCTATGACGACCTATGGACCTGCTAATGGGTGGTTGAGATTCTTTTTGCCAGAGAATAGAGGCTTTCATGTTCACTAGAGCAATTAGAGATTAATTTAAATTCAATGGGTATTTAATAAGCACATATTATGTGTAATGGCACTTGGGATACAAAGACAAAATTGAAACACTGTCTGCAGGGGGCAGCTATTTGGAGCAGTGAATTGAACACCAACCCTGGAGTCAGGAGGCCCTGAGTTCAAATCTGGCCTAAGACACTTACTAGCTGTGTGACCGTGGGCAAGTCACTTAACCCCAATTGCCTTAAAAAAAAAAAAGAAACACTGCCTGCCCTCAAAAAACTTACATTCTACTTGGTGCAGTGGGGAGGACAGCATGTACACAGATAAATAAGCAAAAATACATTAAAAATAATTACAAAGTAATTGGTTGATTACAAAGTAATTGGTTGGGGTGGGGGTGGGGAACTAACAACTGCAAAAATCATGAAAGGCCTTTTGCAGGAGGTGGCATACGAGCTCAGCCTAGAGGGATGCAAAGGGTTCTCACGGTCAGAGGGGAGAGAAGAGAGCATTCTTAGCCACAGGAACAGTCAATGCCCAGGTTTAGAGGCCAAATCCAGCTTTGTTGGGATTTATATTCCTATTGGGGTGCCTGTGCTGTTGATCAGAGCTTCTACAGAGGGCAGGGCTTGGGAGGGGTTGAGGTTGGGGTAGAGCACAGTGGGAGGGGCTGAAGGTGGGTTTTGGTGGGCAGAGGGAGCACTGTGAAAGGCAGAATGGCAAAACTGAGGCCACTGAAGACAGACTTCAGGTTCATAGTTTTGTAACAATTCAGCAATGAGTAAATGCCCAGTTATTGGTGGTCATGGGGAAGCAGGAGGGATGCCTGAATACACACATGGGTCCCCAGCCTCCTAGCCACCTCCTTTCCCTTCAGACACTGACCCAAAGCTGTCCTCAAATTGGAACACTGATACACATTGCTTCAGTCAAACGATCACAAACACAAGGTGAGAAGGAGGCTCCCTGTAGGAGAGGCCCTTAGGTAATTGACAACTGAAATAATCCTTCCCCTGATAACTTAGAATGCAGGGTACTCCTGGGGACCAGCTTTTTAGGTTTTTGTATCTGTTTATTTGATTCTGACCTCAGTGCCTTCATGACCAGCATGAGAATGTCAAATGTTTTAAGTTAGGAACCCCTTAAGATCACCCTCTCCACTTCTCCCAGATGCCGGGTGACTGCTTTACTCTCTTCTCTCCTCACCCTTCAATGCTCACTTCAACCTGTAACTAGATCCCCATGTCTCCATCCTCAGGTACTTTGAATTTTATGAGGGACCTTTCGAATATAACTCTACCAGATGCCTGGAACTTCGCCATGACATTCTGGAGGTGAAGGTGCTGTCCATGTAAGTGTCCTCTTATTAAGAGTTCTCTGGTCAGGTGGGGTGGGAGAACTTTTAGCCCACTGATAACCTGTATGACTCTGGGCAAATCCCTTCTCTGGGCCATAGTTGCCTCACAAATGTCTTCAAGGATTCGACTTGAGAACTCCTAAGTCCTAGTTTCAATATTTTGTACTCCTATAAAGTCCAGGGTGTCTCAGAAATCTCAGTTCAGTTTTCTGTTATTTAAAGCTTAAAACTTCACTAAGACTTTTGGCACACCCTGTAGCAAGAAAGGAGGCGTTAACAGGGCATTGTACCTGGAGTTAGGAAAACCTGAGTTCAAATCCTGACTCAGATATTTACTGTTGTGTGACCCTCGGTGAGTCTCCCTGCCTCAGTTTCTTCTCCTGTAAAATGAGAGGGTTGGAATTGATGGGTCCCTCTAGGGTCCCTTTCAGCTTCAGATCTGTGATTTTATGAAACATCTCCCTCATACTTTAGGACAGACAGAAGGAGAGTTGGGATGTCTGAATACCCTCTTTAAGCTCATGTCCATGTAGGTGGTTAACAGCCCTTACTGGTAATTTTCAGTGAAACCAATGCAGTTCAGTGATGTACCTACATTCAATAAGACAAACATTTATTAAGTATCTTCTGTGTTCAAGGCACTGTGACAGATCCTGGGAACCAAAACAAAAAAAGAAGCCATCCCTGCCCTCAAGGAGTTTACATTCTATTGGGAGAGATATAACGTGTTCTCAGAAAAATATGATACAAAGAAAGGCAAAGAAAGGAGAGACCAGAAAGTGCTTGAGTAATTTTTGAGGAAAGAGAGGACACTATCAGATGGAGGGATCAGGGATAGGCTAAATGGAGGGAATAGTACTGAAGCTGAGTCTTGAAGGGGAGAGAGGAAATCTGGAAGGCAGAGGTGAAGAGGGAGTGAATTTCAGGTCTTACAGACTGATGCTCTGAAAGCACAGAGATGGAAGATGGCATGTTCAATTCAGGAAAAGCTGGTCCCCTATGGCTAGAACAGATCATGTGTGAGGAGGAGGAATGTGCAATAAGATTAAAAAAAAGATTAAAAGAAACTGAAGTCAGTTTGGAGAAGGCCTTGAGACCCAAGTGGGGGAGCTTTATATTTTATTTTAGGGACACCAGGGAGCCGCTGACATTTTTTGAGCGAGAAGAGTGATGTGATCAACCTGTGCAGATTATTTTGACACCCCTGTAGAGGATGGATTGGAGCAGAGAGAAGGGAAATTCACCAGGAGGTTTTTACAATAGGTCAGGTGAACGGTAATGAAGGCTGGAGCTAAGCTGGTAGCCTCAAAGGTGGAGAGAAAGGGATAGATACAAGAGATATTGACAGAAGGTTGTAACTGATTAGATGTGGGGAGGGAGAGGAAAGAGTTGAGGATGCCTCCAAGATTATGAACCTGGATAGATAGAAAGGTGGCAGTGCCCTCCACAGAAATAGGAAAATTTAGAGGAGGGTTGGATTTGGGGGGAGTCCCGAGGGGGTGAGAGAGAATAGAAAGAGAAAGGGTCCTAGGACAGAGTCTTAGGGGAAATCCATACACAAAGGATGGAAAATGGATAATGACTCAGCAGAAAAGACTAAAAAAGGAGTGATCATACGGGTTCTCCTAGTTCTCCTACTATGAAAGAAAAGTATGTCAGAAGTCAAGGGAAGAAAACATATGCAGAAGGGAAGGATGGTCATCAATATCAAAAGCTTTAGAGAGTTCACATAGGATGAGGATTGAGAAAAAGCCATTGGAGTTTGCAGCTAAGAGATCATTGGTACCTTTTGGGAGAACATTTTCATTAGAGAGATAGGACAAGAAACCAAATTGTGAAGGATTGAAGAGTTAATAGATAGTGAAAAAGAAGAAGCAGAGAGGGGAGAAAACTCTTTCTATGAGCTTAGAGTTAGAAAGGAGGATGCAAAGTTTTTAGCCCAAATTGGGGGTAATTTAGAATTAGCTTGTGGGTCACTCTGCTGTCTTTCACTCTGCTGTCTTTCTCCTCCTATTCAAAATCAGAAACAGCATTTAATGAGTGCCTATTCTGCACAAAGCATGAGGCTGGGAAGAGAAATAGAAGACATGGTTCCTGGCCTCAGACACCTTACACTATGGTGTATGGAGATGGTATAGAGTCATAGAAAGTGCGCTAATGGTGCAAAAATAGTCTATGCCAAGGACTGGATGAATGAAGTGATAAAACTTCTAGGAGAGGCCAGAGGAGGGAATGATTCCTCCACCGCCATGGGTCCAGGCCAGCAGGAAAGGCTTCATGCAGGAGGTGGGGACTTGAGCTGATTTTGGAGAGTAGGTTTCAGCTAGTCAAATAGAGAGAAGAAAGGAGGGGAGTATTTTAGGTGGAGATAGGAGGAATGATGAAAGTGAAAGTGCCGAGGTGGGAACATATGGGGCATGTTCAGAACAGTAAATGATGCACCAGTCTTGCTGGAATAGAGGGTTGGTACAGAGAAATAAAGGGACATAAGGTTGGAAAAGTAGGTTGGGGCCAGAATGTCAAAGGCCTTGAATGCCAGAGTGGGGAATTGTTAGTCTGAAGTTACCTTACATTCTAAATCATTTGACCAATAAGGATTTATTGAGAACTTTCTATATGCCCAGCTCTATGCTAGACATTGGTAGAATACAAAGAGGTTTGATGTGATTCTTACCATAAATATGAACACTCTCTAATCACATTCTAGAATCACTATATCCAGATGTGCACATTAATTCTGAGAAAGATTGGGTGGCGAATTTAAGAGGACACAGAGCAACTTAAGGGCATTTAACTAATTAATAAGTAATCTACCAAACTTCAGGTAGTACCTCGTTTCCAACAGAGCAGCACCCAAAGCAACCCTTTTTTCTTTTCCAAAGAAAAGGCATTGCCTACATATGCTCCGATGACACCACATTCCTTCCTGTGGGTAAAAGTGGTCAGAATCATGGAAATAATTTAGCCACTTGACATGATTTTTCCATCCTTGGAAATGTTGACATCTGGAAAACTTCAAAAACGTGTGTGTGTGTGTGTGTGTGTGTGTGTGTGTGTGTGTGTATGGGAAGGGTGGTTAATGGAAACATAATAGGTGCTCAGTAAATTTTAAATTGAATTATTATTACTACAATAATAATAATTATGAATATTATCACTATTCTCTTTGTCTGGAGTTCAATTGTCTGTCAACCTGGTTTAACTGGAAGGCAGCCAAGAACCCAAAAGTAGGCCAAAAAGAGGTGTCTGATAAGCCAAGTAGTTGATCCAAAAGCTCATTCACTTTATTAATAAATGAGCCCCCTCAGACTCTTATTTAGAAACTATTTACTCTTATTTTGGGCACAATTCTAATATGTTTGGTGATCTGGCTTTTGGCCACAATATATTAGAAGACGGGACAGAAGGACTGGCATAGGCAGGGAGAAGTGATAGCTGACAGCCTTACATACAGAAAAACTCAACAGGGCAGACACAGTACTCAAAAAACCACCACAGTGTGGGGCCATTTTGTGTACGTCAGGATGTTTTGCCCTGAAGGCATCACTGTATTAAAGCAAAATGCAGTTGATATTCTGAGTGATGAGTCATGGAGAAAAGGTTAATTCTTGACAGACGATTTCTAAGAGTCCTTCCAGCTCTTTCTATGATGCTATGTTCAGTTCTTTTGCTTAAGAAAGCAGAGAAATATAGGACACAGTTTAGAGACTCCCTTCAAAATGGTTAAGACAAAAGAAATTTTTTGACACTTAAAAAGAAGAGCTTTAGTTATTCACTTAAACGTGGCACAATTGGTTCCTGTGTGATACTGGGTTTAATAAGGACTTTCTTTCTCTCTCTTTTCTCTCTCTTTTTGACTTGACCTGTGATTTCATCAGTGTAAAGAGCTCCAGGTGAGGAATTCTCCCTACCAATGCAAATTGGCACCTGCTCTACATTTATAATCTTAGAGAATTGTTCAGGGGCACTCCTACCAGAGTCACAAAGTCAGTATGTGTCAGAAGGCAGGACCCCCTGACTCCAAGGCCAGCCTTTGATGCATAATGCCATCCCGCCTTACATTTCAGATTGTCGTTTAAGGTTTTCAAAATGCTTTCCTTACAACTAACCTATGAGGTAGTATAAGTGTTATTGTCCCTCATTTACAGATGAGGAAACTGAGGTTCAGAAAAATGAATTGTTTTGTCCATGGTCACATGGTTGCAAGGGTGATTTGAATCTGGGTCACTTAAGTTTAGGGATCATTACACAACTTTTGAACCTGGCTACGTAATACTTGGTCTTCTAGAATCTGGATGAGAGGGGCCTTTCCTGAAGGGCCCCTCTCCTCTTTCACATCAGGGCCATGAATCAGGGAGGAAAAGAGTTACCCTATGGCATGGGGAGATGGTCATATTCATTGCCATTCCTTGGACTATGTGCTGAGTGAGAGCTGATGCTGACCTTGGACTGTGATATGAAGAGAAATTATTGGGGTCAAGGTGAACTGGGTTGAAATTTACCAGGGAGTGAAATCTGGTGCAAACCCCATCTTTTCCAGGAAAAACCCCTCTCTGTACCCAGTAGTGCTCAAATAGGCCATCCTTCAGACATCTTACTGCTGTGGGGACTGGGCCCTAGTAAGAGCCAGATTTGGACTTCTCACTGTCAGGGAATATGCCAGTCTGGAGGGTTTTTCTTTTTTTTGGATAATTTCTCTGGGGAGAAGGCATGTGGGACTGCCATAGTAGGGTGAAGTGGTGGTAGTAATGGAGAGAGAGGGAGAGTGTGAGAGGGGTAGATGTGTGTAGGGGGCTGGGAGGCGTGATGTGGGTGTCTGACAGGTGGAGCAGAGCAGCCTGAGTGTGAAGTGGGACCATTTCCCCTTTGGGCTGAGGGTGATGCAAGACTTTGCTATGAAACAGCACCTCTCTCCTGACTCTCACAGAATGGTGAGCTAGGCAGAAAGAGGGTGTCGGGGAGAGAGGTGAGAAGAGCAGTATGGGGAGGGGAGGTGAAGGGCAAGGGTGGAGCAGGAGAGGATGGGAAGAATAGCAAAAATGTCTCTCTGGCTGAATTGCTGAAACCAGCTTTGTGATATCATTAAGGCACTAGTACCAAGCCATGAGAGATCCCCTAAGGCTTACTTTTTAACTACAGATAAGCCCACTGGCCATGAATGTCTGCGCCGTCTCAGAAACAACAATACTATGGCTATTTTCAGTTCAAATTCTCCCTTGCCCATCTGATGTTTTCTTTTAGGTTCAGACTTTCTTTCAGGCCATGGGCCCATGGATAGCTGTCTAATGGGGCCATGATACTTTTCAACTTGGTGTGAAGTTCCAAGCGTACGGTCTTGTCTGTCCCCAGTCCTTAGAATGCTGGGCAGCTACAGAGAGCTCTGGGCTCCAAGGATTCCTTTTTTGATGCTGGGCGCCTGGACCAGTTTGAGATGGCGTGACTTTGATGTTCCACGCCTCTTGTTTCTTCACTTTTGTCCCTTGTCTTCCTACTCTATGCTTCTGGTGCTTAGTGCCCGTTGACTTTCTTCCCCCTTCGTCTCCCCGGGACCTGATCTCGTAAGAGGATTTGTGATCAGTCATCGATACACGGTTGTGAAGTTATCAGAGAAGTGCATAGGATGCTACATTTAGAACTGTGAGTGACCTCAAAGGTCATTAATTATAGGATCATTGACTTAGTGGTTAAAGGGACTCCAGAGGCCAATTGGTTTAACCCCCTCACTTCACAAAGGAAGAAACCAAGGCCCAGGGACTCAGTGACTCGCCCAAATTTAGACAGGGAGTGTCAAAGGCAGGTTGAATCCAGACCCTCTTCTCCCTCTGGGTATTCTGCTTCCTTTTCCTAGGGGAATCAAGAAGCAGCTATGGAAGATATTTTGTGGGACAGGAAGGCTTTTTCCTTTCTTCAAAATCACACTGCCATACTCTGCTTACTCTGCTTACCTGTATAGTAGAGCCTGGTTTATGGGAAAGTAGCTTGTCCCACTCATCAACTATGGAGGCATGTTTCTCCAGGAAGAACCCAAGATTTACCTTGTAACTATTTATTATTCCCAGATGATGGTAAGGACTAATGTCCTAATTTAATATGAAGCATACTCTCCTTTATGAGAATCTTCCTTTGACCAGGTAGGATTAGTAATCTTCCTCATCACTCCAACACTCAACCAAATTTTAATGGAGGACCTAACTCTAATCCTGGGTTAGACACTGTGGGAGATAATAATATTGGCTCTCATTTCTGTAGGGCTTTAAGACTTTCAAAATGCTTTCCTCAAAACAATCCTAATGAAGTGGGCACTGTATACATTATTATCACCATTTTTACAACCGAGGAAAATGAGGCTTCCAGAGATTAGGTGATTCGTCCACAGTCACTCAGTCCACAGGTAAGTAGCAAAGTCTAGACTCCAAGTTTAGTGTTCTTTCTCTCCATTCTGGACCCCACCCAAGGGTGCACTCATTCTGCCATGGACAGGAAAGAGAGAGTACCTAGATTACACTAAGTCTGCTTCCCTACCCAGAGTATTTATATTCTAGAAGAGGACCCTCCTCAGAGTAACATTTAACCCAAAGAAATGAACCTTTAATATGGGAATGTCAGGCAATATGTCTCCTGCACCTGGAGGAGGGAAGTAATTAGTAGGGGAAGAAAAGGGATGTTTCTGGTGCTGTACAGAGCACATCTCATCCATTCTACCAATGTACTACATCTGTGTTATGAAATAACAAGAAATTAGATCAGTGAGGTTGGGGTCAGGAGGAGGGTGATGAAGGAGGGTTTGGAAGACCTTTTCCTGTTTATAGCCCAAAGTGAGACCTTTTTTGGGCCCTGCCAGCAAACCCATGTTCTTCTTTCCATGGCAGCTTTGATATGACACAGAAAAGAGACCTCTGTTAGTTAACTATAAGGTCCCAGGCTAGGCATATCTGGGGTAGAATGCAGACATATCACATTCCAACAAATAGCTCACTCCTAAACTCTCTAAAACAGGATCATTTTTCCATCTCTGTATCCCAAATATGTCACTTTTTAGCCTTCAGTGGGAACAATAAGGTAGGTGTGTGTGTGTGTGTGTGTGTGTGTGTGTGTGAGAGAGAGAGAGAGAGAGAAATAGAGACACAGAGAGATAGAGAGTGAGGAGAGAGAAAGAGAGACACAGAGAAAGAGAGACAGAGAGTGAAAGGAGGGAGAGATGAGATAGAGAAAGACAGACACACACACAGAGACAGAGAGAGGAGGGAGAGAGAGAGACAGAAACAGAGACAGAGCAACAGAGAGTGAGAGAGAGAGAGAGAGAGAGAGAGAGGAGGGAGACAGACAAGAAGAGAGAGAGAGACAGAGACAGAGACAGACGGAGAGACAGAGACAGAGGGAGGGAGATAGGGAGAAGGACACAGAAACACAGACACAGACAGACAAAACAGAGATACATACACACAGAAGAGAGATCAAGTACCCACTCCTCTGGGCTCACTTACAAGTCTGCTTTCAACTCGACTTGGGACAGAGAATAAGACTGAGTATATTGCTTTGGGAGTCATCTTTACAGAGTTAATAATGAAACGTGTGAAAGTGGATGAGATTTTTTTCCTCTCACCTTCAGGAAGGGAGAGCTTATAAACATACAAACTAGTTAGCTTCAGTCAGCCCTTTTCTACTCCTCAATTTTTTATATTTTTTTTCCTACGCTGCAAAAAACCCTGGATGTCATTGGCAACCATCTGCTTTCCCATGGCAGGCTTGTAGAAGAAGTATTCTTTGTCCCAGCCCCTGTCTAGCTGCTGGGGCTTTGCAAACATTTGTTCCCTTTCTCTTTCAGCAAATTAACGTGTGCACAAAAGATCATTATGGAGCAGTTGCCTGTCTTCTCTCAGTAGTAGAAGGGTTTATTGGGAAAATGAGAGAGGGACACCCTCTGGGGCTCCTTTGTGGATGGTGTTCTACCACATTCTGCACTGTGAAGTACAGCCTGACCTTGCATTGTTTTGTTGGGCCTAGTTTCTTCTAATCCTGTACTGAGTATTTTTTTTCCTTGAATTTTCAATTTATGCAGGATGAAAATGGTTGAATTTTTGTGGTGGGAATGGAGGTAAAGGTGTAGAGGGCAGATGGGTCAGGGGGTCTCTAAGCACCCTTTCAGCTCCATTACACCAACAGCTGCCTCTTGGCACAGCCCAGATGCACTCCAAGGACCCTTCTAACTCTCACAGTTGATTTTAAGCTGGAACAATTCATGTCTCCCTGTTCTCTCCTACTTTAGCGGACTGGACCCTCTATATTCTAAAGGCCTCTGGTCAGGCCTTTTCACTGTCAGCATCCTTTGGCAGGGGTGCCTTCCCTAAACAGAGTGGGGAGCCAGAAGAAGGACGTGTGGCATAGTGGAAGGAACATTGGTTTTGGAGTCCCAGGATCAGGATTCAAATCTAAATTCTGTCACTTATTACTTATGGAATCTTGGGCAAGTTGCAGGTCGTCTAATCTGACCCATGCTTTTTCACAAACGAGGATCCTGAGGCCCAGTGGAGTTCAGTGACTTGCCCAAGGTCACAGAGGTAGGAAGTGGCAGAGCCACTTAACTCTCTGGGTCTCAGTTTCCTTATCTGTAAAATGAGTGGGTTGGACTAGATCCCCCCAGGTCTTTCGCAGCTCCAGAGCCTAGGAAATATCATAAGAACCACTCATATTTCTATAGCATGTTAGTGTCTTGGCAGGTCAAATATTTTTTCTTTTTTCTTCCCATAAGTGCAGTTGCCCTCCAAGGGTTGGATACTTCCCAGCATCCCCAGAATCATGCCCCATAGGTGGCTGCCCACTCATAAAACTGGCCTTGCCCCCAGACCAACGGGCCAGTGTTTGGTTGCCTCCTGGGACAGGATAAGATACAGTAGTGATTTATTTTGAATGCTAATAGTAAATTTTGCTTGTTGTCAGTGAAGAGCTAAGTCCAGTGGAAGACTAATAGATGAGTTAAACCCTGGCTATAAGCCTCCCACTATGACTCTGCTGTTAGAAAAGTCAATGATGACTCTGGTCCCTTGATGAAGGTCACTCTTGCAAGGAACCTAGAAGGATTAGCAGTGGGCATGGGGGGAGGAGAGAAGGGAAGACACTGCAGAAACGATTAGTGTCAACGTCATGAAGTTTCTTGCCAGTGTCTTCACCAAGGGACCAGCTCCTGCTGACACGGCTACTGTACCGTGATCATCTTTTTACATCCTGTGGCCTTGCTGCCAGGTGAGCTGCTCCCAGGGCCGATGAATGCTGGAACCTCAAAGCCTTGAGGGGGTCTCTGGGAAGGGGATCCCTTTCCTGGTTGTAGCCTGTCTATACATGGTGCCCCTCCCTGCCTTTACCATTCTGGAGAAGGCTTCCTTGAAAGCTAGAGAGATAGGACTGATCGGCAGATAAAACACTGAGAGAGGTTGTTGAATGCTTTGCTCTGGAATGGCAGGTACGCTGAACCACAACAGGGCTCTAAACTACAATCAGGGCAAGAGTTGACTCAAAGGTCATGGGATCATTGATTTTGAGCTGGAAAGGATCTTAGAGATTATCTAGCCCATCCCCCTAATTTTACAAATGAGAAAACTGATGCCCAGAGAAGTCAGGGGACTAGCCCAAGGTCACAAAGTTAGTAGCAGAGCAGAGATTTGAACCCAAGTCCTCTGACTCCATATTCACAGCCCTTTCCACCATACCAAGCTGCCTCTCCTGAGATATTGCTTGGAAGAGGAGGGAGAACAAAGAGAAAGGCATAGCATCTTCAAATATTTGAAAGAACAGCCCCATGAAAGAGGGATCAGATTTGCTATGCATGTTCCCAGAAGGCAGAGCTAACAATAATGAGCAGAATTTATTCATTTATTTATTTATTTATTAGGCAATTTGGGGTTAAGTGACTTGCCCAGGGTCATACAGCTAGTAAGTGTCAAGTGTTTGGTCTGAGGCCAGATTTGAACTCAGGTCCTCCTGACTTTAGGGCTGGTGCTCAATCCCCTGTGCAACCTAGCTGCCCCATAATGAGTGGAATTTATAGAGAGACAGATTTCTTCTCATTTTAAGGAAACATTTAGCAATAATTAAAGCTATGTCAAAGTGGAATGGGCTCCTTCAGGAGGAGGTGGATCCCTTCACTAAACATCTTCTAGCAAAGGCTGGATGACCCCTTGTTGGGTATGATGAGGAGGGGATCCTGGCTTAGCATCTGCCTGGTTGAGCAGATGGTTTTTGAGTTCCCTTGCAGCTCAGTGGTGGTTTTACAAGTCTGCAATTCTGTGAATGAGAATTTGGGTCTGTTGTGGCCCAAATTTGATTTACAAACAAGTTAGTATTGCTAAGATTATTTTCTGTTTCTTTGGTGATGAAATGATCATCTGGCATATGTAAACTTCTTTTTGTAATAGTAGGACCAATGGAATCTTCCTCCTCAGAGGCTTTTTTGGAGAGAAGCAGCACATGTTTTGGAGTGACACCATGGGATCTCATATTCCTCACACAACTCAGTCAGCTGTGTGGTAGCAAAGATAGGAACTGCAATATGACGCGGTCTGCAAAAGCCAACTTGTTCACTTACTGTTTTCGTCAAGTCTGCCTTCTGTGTGTATATGGACCATTCTGAGACTGGCCTTTATGACAAAGATTTTATAGAAATGATTTAGCTGGTCACCTGTCTGAAGGTCTTAGAATTCTCTAGAATTTTTCTAACTTGCCTACCTACCCTCACTCTTCTACTTTTCTCCTGAACCCCTCAGCCCTGGAGGAAACCTCAGAGTCTGCAGTCCAAATAAAGTGGGGAGTTCTAGTTTCTATGGTTAGAACTTTGTGATCAGCACAATATTCCTGATGGTGGGGAACTGTAAGGATTGCTGCACCATAAGGATTCAGAAGGTTTTGTTGGGTGGAGAATAATCTATTGCATTTATTTTAAATCGTGAAAACTTTGTTTAGACTGAATTTTGATGATTTCCTCTGCTTGCACTTATTAAAGGGTGAAGCAATCAGAGCTGTTTGACAGGTGGAAGAGTCTCCAGATGTGCAAATGGGCGATGAATATCTCAGAAGCCAACCAGTTCAAGTATGTAAGATCATACTGTTTTCCCCTTTTCCCCTCCCCCAAATATCCTTGATCTCTTCTCTGACTATCTAGAGCAGGGCTGGGAAACCTGCAGCCTCAAGGCCACATATGGCCCTCTAGGTCCTTAAGTGCTGCCTTTTGACTGAATCCAAATTTCACAGAACAAATAAAATGATTTGTTCTGTAAAACTTGGACTCAGTCAAAAGGTCACACCCAAGGACCTAGAAGGACACATGTGACCTTGAGGCCAAATGTTCCCCACCCCTGAATTCTAGAGCCTACTCCTCCTTCAAGGCTCATCTCAAATCATCTCTTCTATGAGGACTTCACCAATTACTTCTAATCCCAATGATCATTGCTAAGCAGCCTGAAATGGTGGAAGGAGTGCTGAATTTGGAATCAGAAGACCTGTGTTCAAAACCTAGCTTTGCCACTTACTACCTGTGTGACGCTGGCCAAATCACAGAACCTCTCTGGACCTTAGTTTCCTCCTTTGTAAAATGAAGGGGTTTGACTGGGTGACTTCTAGGGTTGCTTCCAGCTTTAAATCTGAGATCTTTTGTTATTCCTATTCTCTGACTGCCTATGCCCAAGAGCAGTTCATTGTTAGTACCTCACTGTCTGGCACATATTGTTTGCTAATTATCTCACACATATAAATATGGCACCTCCAGTTAGTGGGAGATCAGAAACCATGACTTAACCATCCTCTCCATCTCACCAGTACAGCGCTGACTACATTATAGGAACTCAATAAAGACTTGTTGATTGAGCAATATTATTTTTATGCTGTAGATGTTGCTTTATGGGGTATGCTAAAGGAAAATGTAAAAAAGTGTTAATAACAGTCTCTAGTTTGTGAAAGGCAAACCTTTGATTTCGGTAGTAGATGTATTATTAAACCCATTCTACAGACAAAGAAATCCTATATAATTCTTGCCATGTTTTCCATAAGTCATCCATAGGTTATCCAATTAAATAAATAAATAAACACATATGTATTATATAATGCACATATACACACATCTATCTATCTATCTGTCTTGGGGGGAGGTGCTAGCTGGCCATGTGTTATCCTGTTCCTTTTTTTGAGTCATATATGTCCACAGTCATGTCTTTTACAACACATCTCACATATAAGTCATTGTTTGAAATATGCTATAGCCTACTCATACCCATCATGTGCCTTTCTTTGAGTTATTTGTAATTTTAATTCTTCTGGGATTATAGCTTTCCATTTTTTACAGTACTGGGAAAATACTGGTATTTAAGAAATGTGTTGTAACATGGAACAGTATGGGATCAATTGAAAGCACTGAACAGTTTTCAAGATGTCATCTAACCTAATCTCTTGCTTCTACTGCCTACTATATCCTGTCTGACTGTAGTGCCTGGCCATGATATAGGTGGGCTTACTCAGGTTCTCTATTCAATTGCACGTCATGGTCTGGAAGTCATCCATTTTGTTTTTCCAGTGTGTGTGATGAAAGTGAGTGCCTTCACTGAGGATGCTCTGTAATGTTCTATAAATAAGAAACCAGACATGAACTGATAGCTTCTGACTTCTTGGTCACCAGATTTGGGAGCAACAATGTACTGTTCATGTTCTTTTCCATTATTTTGTTTTTCTAATTATTAAAATTATACATTCAATTCCTTAATCCTCTCTTTTTCTATTTTTTATTTTTCATAAATTTTAAAGTTTATTTTAAACTTAAATACAAAATAAGAAAAGAAAAAAATTGCCTTGTACATAGCAGAACATGAAAGGATTCAATATAAAACAATAAATTTCCATTTCAAGAAAACTTACATAGTAAATACTACACCTTGTTTTCAAAGCTGTCCAACTCTGCTTCCTTGTAGATTTTCTTTTGTACTCTGCTGTGCACTTTTACTTTATTCCCCGCCCCTGCCAAAGAAAGCTACAATTAAGTGTGGATTATACACACATATACATAGATATCTATAAACATACACATACATACACATATACACTCATATACATATGTGTAAGACCATCCTATGTTTATTTCCACTTGTCATCTGTTTCTTTGAAGGTGGATAGCATCTTCCTTCATTAGTTCAAATCTTTCCATGTTTTTCTAAATCAACCAGCTCATTGTTTCCTACACCACAGCAATATTCCAACCCAATCACAATCTGTCTGAAAAATTGTCTATGAAAGTCCCCCCTCCCCCATTTTCTGCATTCCTTCCATTCTTGGTTGTGTAGGTTTTATTTATACAAGAAAATTTTAATTTAAAATAATCAAAATTATCCATTTCATACTTCAACAATGCTCTCACTTTAAAATATAGTTTAAGGTCTGATACCATTGAATCTGCTTCCTTTACATCTTTTTTTCCCCCTGGTTTCTTTGAAGTTCCTGACCTTTTATTCTCTCAAATGAACTTTATTATTTTTTCTAACTCAGTAAGATAATTTTTTAATAACTTAATTGGGATGGCATTACATAGATTAGTTAAGTAAGATTGTCATTTTTTATTATATTGGCTTTACCTACCCCTGAACAATAAATATTACTTCAATTATTTAGATCTGACTTTATTTGTATAAAAAGTATTTTATGTTTATATTCATATAGTTCCTGTGTCTATTTTGCAGGTATACTCTCAGGTATTTTATACTGTCTAGTTATTTTAAATGGTCTAAAACAATATTGAATAACATTGCTGACAGTGTAGTTTCCCTATTTTTCTTTTTTGATTAAATCTATTTTAGCTTTAACTTTTATTACCTCTGTTGTTTTTTACATACTAAATTCTACTCCTGCCCTTTATTTTATCTTTGTGTATGTTTCATTTTTATAGCATTTCCTGAAAGCAATATATTGTTGGAATTCAAATTTTTAATCTGCTATTAGTTTCCATTTTATGGATGAATTCATCCCATTCACATTCTAAGCTATAATTACTTCTTGTATATTTTCCTCCTTCCTATTTTTCCTCACTATCCTTTTTACCCTATTCCTATCCTTCTCACTCCTCTGCTTTACTTACCGTTTTTGACTTCCTATTCCTTTACCTATCTACCCCTCCAAGAGTCCATCTCTTATTGTCTCCCCCACCCTATCTCCTTGACCTCTTATTTCTTTTTGAATTTACAAGACTTTTATACCTTTCTAGATATATATGTTGTTCCCTCTTTAACCCATTTCTGATGACAGTAAGGTTTCAGCACTACCCGTCCTCCCTCTACTAGCTTTTTCTTCATCAATTTTTCCTTTTATGCCTCATTTGCATGAGATAATTGTTCCTTTCTTACCTCTCTCTACAATTTTATTTTTTTAGAGTCATGCCATCATACTCAGCTCAGCCCAAGCCTTTCTTTCAAACTACCCCCTCAAATGACCGTCATAAAATAATTGATAATATTTTTACATATCAGAAGCAAACAATTTGACCTCATTGAGGCTCTTATAATTGGTCCTTAATGTTTACCTTATATTTCTCCTGGATGCTCTGTAATGTTCTATAAATAAGAAACCAGACTTATGAACTGAAAGCTTCTGACTTCTTGGTCAAATTTTCCCTTAAGTTCTGCTGTTTTTGTTACAAATACCAGAAAGTCTTTCAGTTTGTTAAATGTCCATTTATTCTTTTATTCGGGATTATACTTAATTTTGCTAGGTAAATTACCATTGGTTTGTAAACCCAGCTCTTTTGCTCTATGAGATACAGTATTTCAAGACCTTCAGTCTTTCAACGTAGTAGCTGCTGGGTCTTGTGTAATGATTATTGTAGCTGTCCTCTCCTCCCTGGAACTGAAACCAGGGACTCTGCTTTCCTTCAAGTGTCCACAGGTAGCAGGGTCCCTGCTTCCACTACTGCATTCACCAGGTGTGTGCTAGCTCCTTCTCCCCATTGCCACAACTCTGATCATGTCTGGTCAACACAGCAGTGCTTTGCATCTCGCAACAGTGGAAGGTCTTTTAATCTTCTCCTATTCAATGGTCAGATGGTCCAGGAGATGAAAGTTTCTAAGGCCTGAGGCTGCCTCCCAGCTGCTCCCTGGGCTTGTTGTTTGTTGATTCTGCAGAGTTGACCTGGAAGTGTGTGCACTTCACTCAGGCCGAACCTCTGCCCTTGGGGGTTAGGTCTTTTCTGGGGTCTTCTTAGGTTATCTTAGGAGAACAACTGCTTTACCCTGACTTTTGTTTATTTCCATTGTTCTACATTCTTAATGTTTTGTCTTTTTCTGTGGAGGGAATTTGGAGAGCTGCAAGTTTTCTGACCTGCTCCGCCATCTTCTTTTTTTCCATTTTGTCAATGCATGTTCTCAGAGATGCAATTTTTCCTCTGAGGACTACTGTAGCTGCTTCACAGAAATCTTGGGATAATATTAATAGCTAGCATTTCTATAGTGTTTTAAGGTTTTATTACAAAGTGCTTCACATGTTATCTCATTGGTTATGTTGACTCATTGTTATCCTCTTTCATATAGTTATTACTTGTTTCAAAGATTTGTTTTTATTGATATTTTTCATTATTCAAGATCTCTTTATTGTCTCTGGTTAGGTTTATGTTTTTAGAGCTTGTGCTCCCTATGTTCATCCCCACCCCTTCTTTTGGAATCTTTTTTTTGGCAATGATTTTAAAGTGCCTTTCACATCACATTTAGCACAGATTTCTTCTGTATATATTTGGCCTGGTCCAGCTGCTCTTCCCTGCTTCATCTTCTTAAAGAACCATTGCCATTTTTGCATGTTGTTTATTTCTTTGTACGAAGGAAGTAGAATCCCCATGTGGTTTGGTTCCAATATCTTTGCTGATGAGATCAGAATAGAAACACTAATAATTATGTTCCATGTCACCTCTGTTAGTTGTCCCTCTTTCAGTTTTAAATATAAGCATTCTTGGGACGTGACTTAGCCGGATCTTTCTCAGTCCAAACTCAGCAAATACTCATTTCTTCTGAAGCACTTTATATTGTATCATTGGTGAGGGGGGAACTACTTTTACTATTCTGCCATCCTCCTCCATAACAGTTTGCAATTTAGTTTGCAAACATTTGAAAATGCCCTTGGCAAAGAGATTGCCTTTGCTGGCTGAGGTGGGTCCTTATTGTGCATCTCGTTTTAAAAATGACTACTTTATTAAAACTTTTTTTTTTTGCATTACCATCACTTCTACCCTGTCTCAGTTAAGCAAGAAAAATAGATAAGCAAAACCAACGAACACAATGCCCACTATATGCAATGTTCTGCACTCAATAATTCTTTATTTTTCCCAAGAACAGAGAGAAATGCATTTCTTTATCTTTTCTCTGAGTTCAGTATTGATCATGGTAGTTATTTATGATTTGATTCACTCTGTAGTTCTTTTCATTTATGTTATTATCATTGTTTCTATAGTTTTCCTGGTTCTGCTTGCTTCTGTCTGCATCATATGTATCTTCCCATGTTTCTCAAAATTCTTCATATTTGTCTTTTTTTTTCAGTACAGTGATATTCTATTACGCTCATATCATGAGTTGTTCATCCATTCCCCACTTGACAGGCAAGGTAGCAACTCTTTTGAATCAGTAAGACTCCTTTTGGACATGATAGTTGTCAGAAACAATGTCTATTTTTATCCATTTCTCATTTTTCTGGACCCACAGCTTATTGGAGGTTGGAGTTGCCGTAATCTCAAGCAGAACATTTCTCTTTCTTTTCATGTAATCTAGTATTTACTTTGATCTTTGCTCTGCCCAGTCCACGACTGGACTGCAAACTGAGAGCTGATTTTGAAATTACTTCTGTGTCTGTGACTGGTTATTTCCTGTTAAGATAGAGTCAATTTCATTTTTTTTAATGATGCCATTTGGTGCTAATTATATTCATTGCCTTTAAAATTCTCTTCTTGAAGAAAGTATTCAGGCTGTCCAGGTGGGCGTCTAAAAGCTTTTGAGCAGTCTACAAATCTTTGGCTTTTTAATTTCTTGATCTCAAACCATATTTTCCAATGTATTTTACACCCTCCTCCCATGCTCATGTTGGCATTGAAGACCTTGAGTCTCAAAGTGTACTTGTTGTGGAGGATTTTGTGAATTTCTTCATGAAATTTCTGTATTTTTTCATCTTCTGAAATAGATGTTGCCTACACTGCAGTTAAGTACACGATGATCCTTTTGCTTTTGCTCACCATGAGCCCCACAAGGCAAGAGAAAGAAGAATCCTTTGCCTCTGGGTTTACAATGAAACTAGGGGTGCATGGAGTGTTCAAGGAGGACTAATACCTCTGGTGTGAGGTCTGCCTAACCGTTTTCAGGGCTGCCCATTCACCTGTCACCCAACTCTTACCTGTGTCTCCAAAAAGCTGTAGCATGCACAGTGGTTATACCCCAGTAAACTGTGTCAGCAGACAGGCTAAACCAGGTTGAAGGTAACCTATGGGACTCAAATCTGTTGGTGAGTTGGGGGGGGTATCTACCCCAAGTCTGTGAAGACCCCCTGGAGGAATGGATGGATGAGAACAATTTGTTTCAATGGCCATGAAGGTACTGAATGAGTGGATTCGGAGCTAAGTTTCTGGAAGAGCAGCATATAGGTCAGAGACCAGTGACCAAAAGATGTAGTTTAGGGATCAGGGATCAAAGAAATGAGAGAAAAAACAAGCATTTCTCCAATTTGGAAAAAATAATTGAACTCAGAAGCCTGTTTTATTTCCTACCCTCTAGCTCCCAGAGAGTATTTGAAGGAACATATTTGCTAAAAACTTTCTGTTCACAGGTTATCCCGAAGCCCCCAAATTATAATGCGTCAGAGTGCTTTAAAGGAACCCCCCAGGGATCATCTACTCCAACCCCCTCACTTTCAGAAGAGAAAACTGAGGCCCAGAGAGGAGAATAAGTACAGGCAAGGCTCCCAACTAGTTGCACGAGTCCTGAGGCTCTGGGTGATATTTTGGGGACTCCCATCAGTTTTTGTTAATTTTCAGTGAAACCAGTGATTGGGTCACAGGGGTGGGGGTGGTCTGGCTTTCTCTGGTCCTCTAGATCACACAAAAGTGACAATTATGGCTCTGACTAGAAGAATTTTGAAGATGACTGAACCCAGGGGGCAGGGAGGGACACACACAGTTTTAGCTTTCAGTAAGCCAGCGTCCGTTTTGGATAAATGGAGGTTTCTTGGGCTTTCAGATGGTGCAATCTGAACACTGAGGACCTTCCATATCCCCCTCAGTCAGGCTGGAAGAACTTCATTTCTCAAGTCAGAGGAAGCAAGAAGTTTCCCAGGGTCTGACCTTCTCCACTGAACCCCAGCCTAGTGTTGGCTCCTGAGAGAATGCAATTCCAGGTGGAACACCAGCTGCAGAGGAGGAAAAATAATTTTTTTCAGACTCTTTAGCATGGCAGATTCCCAAGCCTGTTTCATCAGCCACATTGTCCCATCGTTTTCTAAACTCACATTGCTTTTGAGGTTTAACCCTTCGGTGTCTGATTCAGTGACTGTTTTTGAGCAATTGCTCTAAGGAAGAATTGTATATAATGAGATGAGCATTTGACTTGGAATCAGAAGACCTGGTTTTTTGCTGCTTTTTATTTCTTGGCTACAATGCTAATTGTGTGAACTTACTGAAGTCCCTTAACCTCTCAAAGCTTCAGTTTCACCATCTACAAAAAGCAAATATTAATACTTGCACTACCTACCCCACAGAGCTGTTATGAATTTTGAATGGGATTGTAGGTGGAGAATATTTTGTGAAGTGTAAAAGGCTGCATATATGGGAGCTATTATTAATAATATTTCATTAACAAGCATTTATTAAATTTCTTCTATGTGCCAGGCCCTGTGCTAAGTGCTGTGGTTACAAAGACAAAAATGAAAGAGTGCCTGCCCTCAAGAAGCTTATATTCTAACAAGGGACAATGGGAAGAGAATATGGAATATATAAGTATTTACAAAATATGGGCCAGAGCTGTGATTTCATTGATATAGCTTCCTATCAACTTCCACTCTGAATGTTCCTCTGTCAAGGCCGACCAGCATCTTCTCTGCACTTTAAACTCTTAGTGAGTTTCACTGAGAGGCTAAGGAAATTTCCAGGGTCACACAGCTAGTTTATAGCAGAGGTAGGATTCAAATCTAGTTCTTGCTGCCTCCAAAACCAGCTCTCTATCCATGATACCACACACCCTCTCATACAAAATTTTTTGCAGAGTCTAGAAATTGGAAGGGAAGAATCAAAAGTTTCTGTAAAGTCTGCTTTGGAACTCAGGCCTACTTTTCCCAAGAATTCCTTTGGGATGAACCCAATTCATTATCATACTCTCTGACCCCACTCTTGCTTCTAGGACACATTTAAATAATGTTTAGACTTCCACATTTCCATTGATTACATGCTAATATTCTCTTGGAGAGTAAATTCCTTGAAAACAGAGACTGTGCCTCTTCTTTAATATGTAAACCAGACCTGAGTTCAAATGTGACCTCAGATACTTACCAGCTGTGTGACCCTGGGCCAATCACTTACTTCTGTTTGCCTTAATCCACTGGAGAAGGAAATGACAAACCACTCCAATATCTTTGCCAAGAAAACCCCAAATGGGTTCACGAAGAGTCAGACATAACTGAACAACAAATAGTGATTAATCAGCAGAGCTGCAATGGGAACCCAGGTCTTTTGATTCTAGATACAGTATACCTTTTGTTTTACCATGCTGGCTCTCCATTACACCATGGTGTCATGACCACCATGTCTGGAATATTTTTTTGTGAGAAATGCATCTAGAGTTTCTGATTGGGATCCCAGAGCCCCATTTCCCCTCTCTGCAGTCTCACCAGTAGAAGCCAAGATTCCTCTGCTTCTTGCTCATTTGTCAGGCTGTAGGAATGAGGATTTTCTGAGCTCAGAGCTACTGAGCCTGGCTCCAGGGGCCTGTGGGAGGCACTCTAGTTTTGGGGGAAAGTAAACTGGGAAAGCTTGATGGGAGGGTTGCTGGGACTCTAGGGAGTCACTTTAGCCCAGACCAGTTCCCTTTCTCCTTCTTGCTCTCCCCCTTCTGTCTCCCCACTTCCCCCTTCTTCCTCCCCTTCCCCCCTAAAGTTTTAGGGGTTGCTCTACCTGTTGCTTCTGACTAGGATTTCTCCTTCCCTGACTTACTGAAGACCAAAACAATGTCTCAGCTTCCGTCCTACTTTTCTGTCCCTGATGCTAGGAAATCATACTTTTTGAGAGTAGGGATTGTTTCATTCTTTGTATTTATATTCCCAGTGACTAGCACATAAGATGTGCTTAATGATTACTTTTTGATTGGCTGACTGATTGATGGGTTGAAGGCCACTATGGGTTTTTATTGCTAGTTGTGCAGAAAACAGGGAATAAAGTACTTTGCCCTTCCTTCCTTTTTTCACTTTGACCCTGCAGCCCACTACAAAAAGATCCACGTTATAACCAGTGGACCTTTAGCTACATATAGGATTGAAGTGAAATAAATGTGTGTTTCTGAAAAACAGTACCATGGTACAGTGGAAAGGGGAGGGGATTTGAAGGCAGAAGACCTAGGTTCAAATCCCAGCACTGCCACTTACTGTCTCTGTGACCTTGGTCAAGTCGCTTAACTTCCCTCAACCTTAGTTTCTTCATCTGGAAAGTGAAGAGGTTGGATCTGTTGACCTCTAAGGTCCCTTCTAGCTTTAGGGTTATGAACCTATAAGATCAGATCTCTAGTGTTTTGTATATTTCTTTACAGGAGCAGGATCAAGCCTCTGGGAGGATAAGGATATGGAGCAAGGTTAGGGAAGCTAACTTTAAGACCATTGCTGGAGCTAGGGAGCAGATGGAGGAGTGGCGTGGTTTTGGGGTGAAGTGTTTACCTTTCTCTTTTCCACTGTTCTGACCCAGCGTTTCAAATGTTGTGAGAAGCAAGGACCAGGAGTGGTAGGGATGGGCAGTCCCAGGTAGCTACACAGCATGAAGCCGCGAGGGGAGAAGGAAGGGAGAACAAGGGGGAAATTCCAAGAAACAATAACAAGAAGTTCCTAGAATTCCTGGGGTCATTTGGTGGGGTTGCATGTTCTCAGGCAGCCATGTATATGTATAGAAGGGCTATATTTAATTTGGGGGTACATCAGACTGGGACCACTCTGTTTACTCCATGGCACCCCAGAATCACTAAATCCTTATTGACTGAAGTAGAATGTCAGATTTCTCCCAAAGATAACAGAATATCTACATTGGTCTTTGAATGGAAGCTAGAATGAGAACCTAACCATTAATTAGTCAGCTGGCCAACAAGTATTTATGGAGTGTTTGTGTCTCTGGCACTATGCCAGTGCAATGGCCCATACACAACATTTAAAAGTCAAGGTCCCCCTACCAGGACTCAAGGGGCTTAGTATCTAACCAGGGAGCCAAGGCTCACAAGCATGAAACAATTAGAGAGTAATGTAAAGTTCTGTAATTGGGTGAAAAATTGTATTCCCCAGACTATAAGTTAATCCAAAGTTCAGAGGAAGGAAAGGTCATTATTAACCAGAGTAGTCAGAGAAAAATGTTGGAAGGAAGTGGATCTTGACTTGGATCCTGAATGATAATAAAATCTGGAAAGGTTGAGTATATGTATGTGTGTAAGGGGGATAGAGTTAGGGTGGGGTAGGGGCAGAAACTGTAGGCTATGGGAAAAGCTGTTATGACCCTGGCTCTGGAGGAGTGGTTTCTGATTGTACAATCAGAGATGCAGCTGTTTGCTGAATCGGAGGCATACGTCCTCACAGATTATACCCTAGATATAACAAGCCTGGCTCTAGGAGAGTGAACTAGCATGGTTGCAGATTGGTAAGAAACTGAGGAGCAAAGATGTCACAGATCCCTGAGGGGTCAGTCCCAGAGAGTGGGGTGGTAAAGACCACACAAACACAGGTGAGAGGAACTTGTCCCTGGGTTCTGTAGATCATTTCTAAGATCCTTTCCAGCCCCAAGTCTATGATTCTAGGAAACCTGACAACCAAAGCTTATAGCGTAGTTACATCTTAGAATCTTACCTGGCTCATCTTATGCTTCACTCTTTACAAAAAGCTCTCTGCTGAATTGTATTGATCCATTTCAAAATATGCACCAGCCGTGTTTGCCTCCTTCCCTTAAATACCTAGTGTAACCCATGGCAGAAATACCTGTACACATCACCTGGTAGCCCATATCAGCTAATGTGCTAACAAGTTGAGCAAGGTCCAGGTGGGAATTAGTATATGGGGTATAGGATGCTGGGGGGAGAGGGGAATATTAAAGAGGTTTGATATTAATTAGATGAACGATGGTGCTGGTGTCCCTCATGGTTGGCAACCCCCTGGCAATGTCAAACTGAGAATGCCTTTTGCACGTAGAATTACCTAACCAGGTCCTCCCTTTCTTTCTCCCTTGCCTTACAGGTCCACTCTTTCCAGGTGCTGTAATGCTCCTTCCTTTCTCTTCACCACCCAGAAAAACACCCCTCTGGGCACAAAGCTCAAGTATGAGGTAGACACGAGTGGCATCTACCATATCAACCAGGAAATCTTCCGCATGTTTCCCAAGGTGCTGTTGTTTTTTCATTCCTTGAAAAATGTTGGGGGGGAGGACAGGGGGAAGAAGGATTGTGTTGGATGAAAGACTAGACATAAACCTCAGCTCTGCATTCCCCCCAGTAGTTATTGTTTCAATTCACTAATCATTCTAGGCTATCCATTTCATGGATAATTCTTTTGACCCCAGATGGCCACTTCTTGGGTCCCAACTGGTCACTTTCTAGGTTATTCATGTTTTGACACATCGTTATTTGAGTTCTAATGTGTCCATTCCTTAAATTCCAGTTGGCCAAAAGTTGTCTGTGTGGAAATAAAACATGTAGGTTGGTCAAGATGCCCAGTTCATATCTGTGAGAATAGTAATGATGATAACATCATAATAACTCTTATCAAGCCATTATCAGGCAACTAATTGTACGTGCTGTTGTGTAGGGCATCATGCAATGAACACAACACAGACTTAGTCATTGCCTTCTAGGAGCTTATAATCTAAGACAGGCACAATAACGCAAATCCACACATAAAAGAAGTATGCAAGGGTAATGAGGTAACAATAAGCTAACAGAGAGCAAGGCAGTAAAAAAAAATGTCCATTTTGTATACATGATGGGAAATTTTTTTTTTTAGAGAGTAGCAGGGAATGGTGATAAGAAGTAGAAAGGATGGGCTGGGAAACAAGGTAGCCCAGTTTGTAAGAATTATGTTTAAAATAAGAGTGAGTAGCTCTGAGTAAAAGTTAAAAGATCATTCTTCATATTACAGCTCTGGGACAGCTTTAGGTTAGGAGAAATCATAGCATCTGAGACCAGGTAGGGCAGGGACAGCAGAATAATAACCTCTTTCTCTTCCCATATGCTTCCTTCCATGAAGGAAGGCTTCAAAGAAGAAATATATTTATATGTTCTTTAGTACGTCATTTATTTGGCATCATTCAAAATGAGTGTTCTAATGATAATTATAAACAATAATTCATACACACATATATCACTTTAAGGTGTTCAAAGTACATAATTTTCAAGTTAAGCTGAAGCTTATCCCTTTGAAGTGCCCAGATTTTGTTTCTTGTAACATTTCTGGAATGAAATCTTTCTCGAATGTATTATATGCTGTCCTGGCTTCCTCAACAGAGAATGCCAAACATAATTTAACCTTTTCTTGATGATTCAGCGTCATCATTCCAAGCATCAATTATGGTAGCCTGCTGTAAAGAGAAGCACAGATCTGCTGTTTTTGATTTTCCTGTCTCTTCCCCTGCTGTCAGCTGTCACCTCCATTGCTGTCAGCTGGTCTGCTTCTAGCACCACCGTTCCCCCAATTCTTGATCCTAATCTGCTATGGGTGGGGAAACCAGGTAGCCCAGTCTGTAAGAATTTTGTTTAGAATAAGAGTGAGTAACTCTGAATGAAAGTCAAAGTTCATTCTTTACATTATAACTCTGGGACAGATTTTGGTGATATTTAAAGACTTTCTTTTCCTTCTTTTCCTCATCCTCCACTTTCTTCTTCTTACCCTCCTTTTCTTCTTCTACCTAATGAATTTTCTCTATATAGTAAAGTGAGAGTGTTATTTTATAAGGTATATCCCATAACATCGACCTCATCTTCCAAAAAGCTCAGGGCACTGAGTTCTAGTCACATTCTTAGTAGTAGAACCGAGGAAGGAATTGGTTTGTTCATTTGTTTCAGTTGTGTCTGACCCTTTGTGACCCCATTTGGGGTTTTCTTGGCAAAGATACTGGGGTAGTTTGCCATTTCCTTGTCCAGCTCATTTTACAGATGAGGAACTGAGGCTATCAGTGTTAAGTCCAGGGTCACAAAGCTAGTAAGTGTCTGAGGCTGGATTTGAACTCAGGAAGGCAAGTTTCCCTGATTCCAGGCCTGGCACTCTGTGCACTATGGTGCTACCTTGCTGCCGAAGAATCGCTGGGTACGTTCTATTGAAAGGAAAATATAGGACCTTGGAGAGCAGAGTGATCAAGTCCTATGAGGCCAGAATGCTCAGTGAATTGGAACTCTGATCTCTCAGTAGCTTTTCCCCGGAGTCAAAAAAAAAAGTTCGATGTGTTCCAAGTCTTCTCTCACACATCCTGTAGAATATACTGAAGGTGGTTTTTTGGCCAGGGTGGGGAGGGGGGAAGAGAAAAAGAGGATGTGAGGCAAGATGAAAGGAATGAGTTAAATGCATCTTCCCAAGTTAGCAAAGTCAGAGGAAGTGCTGTTTCAGTCAGTTTGTAGAAGCTGGACTACATGAGGATAACTTTTGTCCTCCTAGGGATAAAGTTATGAGTCTGCTGGCATCTATCAGGTGACCAGTGGTGCCCTGGGTTACAGCCTCATAGTTTGAGCGAACAGTTTCCTACAGGTGTGGATAATTAACCATTTGTTTTGGGTACTGGGGGAGGGGATGACATCACATTTAAAGAGAACACAACAGGGTTTAAAAAAATAAAAGAAAACAATAATAACTGAGTCATGTAGTAGTTCCTCCACAGATGAACTTGTTCTTCCCCCTCCCTGAAAAATTTAAGAAGTCCTGTTCCTCTCTTCCCCACCCCCAATAGGCTATGTCCTGGTGGAGAGTCTCATCCTATGCAGTCCATTCCATTTGCAGTCTCCACACCCTCCCTATCAAGAAAAATGCGCAATGAATATGAATAATCACCTAGAAACAGGCTGCAATTCAGCTTGGGGATCTGACTGCATTCATTATTATTTCAAACCAATGTAATTTTCTACTAAGACATAAGCCTGGCTCCTTGACAGTGAGAGTGCTGGTACCCTGACACAAGCCCAGGGTGCCCTGCTGTGTTCGTTCTCAGGGACTTGCTCGCCCAACTTGCCTAGATCAAGGATGTGGGAGAAAAACTATCAGAACCTAGAATTATTGAAGGTCAAAGCTGAAAGGACCCTTAGAGATAATTTTAGCACAGTGCCTAGCACATAGTAGGCACTTAATAAATGTTCATTAACTGGCTGACTGATTTAGCTCAAATTCATCACTTGGTAGATAAAGAGATTGAAGCTCAAAAAGTGGGATGACATGTCCAAGGTCACACAACCTTTTCACAGAAGAACTTGGATTAGAACCCAGGTCTTTTGATTGCTATTCCATGGTCTTTTCTGTTTGAGGATGTTCTGGTACCTGTGTTCCAGGTCTCTCCTTGAGTAGCCCATTGAATCATCAGAATTGGTTCTGTGCTTTAGCCTCCCCTCCTTTTCCAAACACATGTCACGCTAGGTGTGACTTTAGCCTGCCCTAGGAGAAGTAGAGTGTCAGAACACAGGATAGATTGTGAGGTCCCATTGTGCAGACAGGTCAAATGCAAAGTTTTTGATTCAATTCTGTGTAATGCATTTTGGGAAGGAAAATGACAGGAATTCAGAGAAAGGTGACCTGGAGAGTGAGGAACCTCAAGATTCATGCCACAGGGAGATAAATGGAAAGAATTTAACTGGGATAGGAGAAGACTTTGGGAGGCCATGACAGCCATCTACAAGTATTTGGAGGTCTATCAAATGGAAGAAGACATGTTCTTCTTGGCCCTAGAGCATAGAACTGAGCATGACGGATAGAAGTTTCAGAAAGGTTGGTTTAAGCCTGATGTAAGGAAAACACTTTCTAACCATTAGAGCTGAGCAAAAGTGGGATGAGTTGTCCTTGGAGGCAGTCACTTCTCCCTCACTAGCAGTCATATAGGGAAAGCTGAGTGACTGTCATAGAGGGAATTCTTGGCATAATTAGATTAGATGGCCTTTGAGTTCCTTTCCAATATTGACCTTCTGAAATTCTGATGTTGCCCCAGCTACCTAGTGTCATGGGTTTTCTTTAGCTATCTTCAGCTCCCATGTTGGCTGCTCAGTGACAGGAAGGTCAATAAGTTATGTGACAGCTAATCCTATTATGGGATAGTTCTTGTTAGAAAGCTCTTCCTAAGGTTGAACCTTACACATCCTCCTTGGAAATGTTTTTCTCTGTGTCTTCATAATTTCATTATTGGGCATGTCCCTTTTCTCTTGAGCTATCATTCCCTAAGCATTTTATTATTTTTGAATAATATTTTATTTTTCCTCAATTACATGCAAAAATAATTTTTAACATTTGTTTTTTAAAATGTTGAGTTCCAAATTCTCTCCTTCCTTTCCCTCTCCCCTCCTTAACACAGAAGCAATTTGATATAGCATATGCAATCATACAGAACATATTTCCATATTAGTCATGTTTTGAAAGAAAACACACAGACAAAAAAACTATGAAAAAATAAAGAAAGTGAAAAATAGTATACTTTGATCTTCATTCAGACTCCAGATTCTTTCTCTGCAGATGGATAGTATTTTTCATCATGAGTCCTTTGGAATTGTCTTGGATCATTGTATCTCAGAGAACAGCTAAGTCATTTACAATTGATCATTGTACAATATTACTGTTATTGTGTACTATGCTCTCCTGGTTCTCGCTTCACATTGCATCAGTTCATGTAAGTCTTTTCACATTTTTTTGAAACCGTCCTGCTTGTCATTTCTTATAGCACAACAGTATCCCATTACTATCATATACCACAACTTGTTCAGTCATTCCCTCCCCTGAGCATATTAGCCCTTAGATCCTACTTGTCTTTCTTTTGAACCCTTTGAAATCTGCTTTCCCCAAATCTAAGATATGCGTCAAACTAAGTCCAGATTTCTTCTATCACAAAGTCTAGGATGGAATGATCACTTTTCCCCAAGATTCCCCAAGATTCACTTCTACTGCAGCCATCAGTTCCTCCTCATCAGTGAGAATCAAGATTCAGAATAGAATTTCCCATTTTTCCCCTTGAAACATGAAATTATCACTGAGGCACCTCAGAGGATATTAGCTTCTCTACTTTTGGCAGAGAGAGAAAAACAGACACAGACAGAAAAAAAAAGAGCTCTAGTATACATCTGGATAATTGAAGTCACCCATCACTACTTGATCAAATCTCTGTGCAAGGCTTGTGATCTCTTTCCCAAACTACTCAACTATTTCTTCTTTCTATTTAGATGGCCTGTAGTGTATTTCAATGATAAAATCACTTCTGTTTCTCCTTTAGGATCACAAAATCATAGGTGTAGAAATAGATAGAAACTTAGAGTCCATACTCTAACTTCCTCATCTTTTTTTTTCTTTTTTTTTCCTTTTTTCTTTTTGCTTTTTGGTAAGGCAATTGGGGTTAAGTGACTTGCCCAGGGTCACACAGCTAGTAAGTTTCATGTGTCTGAGGTTGGATTTGAACTCCTGTCCTCCGGACTCCAAGGCCGGAGCTCTATCCACTGTGCCTCCTAGCTGCCCCTCCTCATCTTTCTTATGATAAAATGAAGACCCAGAGAGGATAACTGATTTACCCAAGGTCACACAGTTAGTAAGTGGTCCCATTGGTCTTATTCTTCTTAGCCGGCTACCCCAGAGGATAAATTGATTCCATCTTCAATGTGGTATCTCTTCAAGTGTTCAAAGACAGCTATAATTCAGTTTAATTTAAAAAAACATATATTAAATATCTTCTAGGCATAGAGAACTGTGGTAGGCCCCAAGGGAAGATACAAAGTTTAGGTCCCTGCCCTTATGAATCTTATAGTCTGGTAAGAGAATAAGATACAATCATATCTTCCCCAAGATTTCTCTTCTCCAGATTAGACATCCCCAGCTCCTTCAATGGAGCTTCCTATAACATGGCTTCCAGACCCTTTCCTATCCTGGTTATATTATATCTCAGAAAAGTTACTCCAGGAACTGAATCCAGTTCTCCAGCTGTGGCCCGACCAGGGCAGAGTAAAGTTGGATAATCTCCTCTTTTGTGGTGGATGCTACCATTTTATTAACACAGCTTTAGATTGTTAGGTCCTGGGGAAATCTGTTCTCAGATGCCTGCTCTTCTCTGGTGCATCTTAGGAAGGGACCTCGGGCTCTGTGCTGCGTTCCCCAATAGTGCTTCTCTCCAGCTCCATGGGGGATGTGCTCACTCGCTTCTTGCCCTCTCAGTAGAAGTGGCAAAAGGCATTGGTCTTTCCTGCCCATTTAAGTTACATCCTCTGATTTTGGTGTATAATCAGTATCATGTCTTCTACCTCCCCTCAGAGAGCTGAGGGAAGGTCATAGGATTATAGATCTGGAACCAGGAGTGACCTTAGAGGTTGTCTTGTCTACCCCACCCCTTCCATTTTACAGATGAAGAAACCGAGACCTAGAGAGGCTATGAGACTTGCCCATAGTCACACATATTTGAACCCAAGTCCTCTCATGCAATATCCAGCTCTTCCCAAAGCACTAGGCTACTTGTTGAGCTAAAAGGGTCCGATGAGAGGTGGGGAGACATGGGGATGAGGATAGGGGTACATTTTGCCCTCTGCTGCCAACAGCATGAGTTTCCCTCACAATCACCTCCCTTGCCACTGATGGTGCGGTCCCATGTCATTTGCTGACATCTATCCTACAAAATTTTAAGCATTAAACACCACAATTTAAAATGTGAAAACAAAATCATTAGGAGAAGCTGAGATATGGACATCTCAGGAAGCAAAAACCTGCTCATTTTTGATACTGTATCGCATTGTGTATTGAGGGCATAGAGTCGATCCTTTTAAGAATCTAGGCTGGCCTTGGAGTTTCCTAGGCACAGTTGAATAGAGGTTGTAGAGTTCCTGATTGGAGGACATATTGCACCTGTCCTAAAGACATCTGAATCAGAATTCTATTCTCACTGTTAGGCAGGGAGCAAGCAGTGTGGGCTACCGGGGAGAGCCCTGGGGGAACAACGAGAAGACCTATCAGGTTTCAGTTTCAGTTCTGTCACTGGTTCTATGACCTTGGACAGGTTCTCCATCAGTAAAATGGGATAATAATGCCTCTCCCACTTATCTCTCCAGGGCCCATTGTGCGGATCAAAGAAAACAATAGATATAGATGTGATAGACTGTCATTGGCATTCTAACTGGTTGCTCACTGTCTCTCTGTAGGACATGCCGTACAATCGCTCTCAGTTTAAGAAGTGTGCAGTCGTGGGGAATGGAGGCATCCTGAAGAACAGCCGGTGTGGGAGAGAGATTGATAGTGCAGACTTTGTGTTCCGGTAAAAAGCACCCTTTTCTCTTCCTTGGGGTTTGGGAGATACACTCAGGGCCCTCTTGTTTCTCCATAGCTCTGAGACTTTCCCCTGCATCGCTCCATAGGGATGACCAGGGATTCTTAACCTGGGCTCTGGGAACTTGCTGAAAAAAATTTGATATGTTTCACTATAATTAATTTCCTTTATAATCATGTGTATTTTATTTTACTCTTAGGGGAAAAGTACAGTGGTAGGTGATGGAGGAGCTTAAGAGATTAAGTAAGATGGGGTCCCTGCCATCAGGATGCTCATGAATATTGTGTAGTCTCCTCTTGAAGACATCTAGTCACAGGCGCCTCACTCCTTCCATTCCACTTTTGGGTAGCTTTCATTGTTAGGAAGTTTTTCTGAACATTGAACTGAAATTTGCTTTTCTGCAACAATTTCACTTGACATTTAAGGCCTTCCACAACCTGGACCCAGCTGACCCTTCTTTCTAGCCTTATTTCATACTCTTTCTTCCTGTATTTATTCCATGATTTAGCCAAACTGAATTAATATGGTTATTCAATCTCATTTTGCTAGGCGGTAGTGGATAGAGCACTGGGCCTGGAGTCAGGAATATTCAAGTTCAAATCTAGCCTCCGACTAGCTATGTGACCTTGGGCAAGTCACTTAACTTCTGTCTACCTCCATTTCCTCAACTGTAAAATGGGTATAATAGCACCTACCTCTACAGGTTATTGTAAGGATCAAATGAGATCATATTTGAAAAGCTCTTAGCATAGTGCCTGACACATAGTAGGTGCTTAATAAATGCTTCCTTGTTTGCTTCCTTCTCCTTCCTTCCTCTTCATCCACCATGTATTGGGGCAGACAATCCCCTATGCCTGGAATACATGCGCTCTTCTTCTCCCTCTGTTGGAATCCTTTTCTCCTTCAAGGCCCAACTTTTCCATGCCACTTCTTTCATGAAGCCTTCCCTGATCCCACCCCTGGCTGAAGGTGATCTTGCCTCTCAGATTTCCTAGAGCATTTTGTCTAGATATTTACTTTGCATCTATTACATTCTACCTTGTATCATGATCATTTGTGTTCAGTTGCCATCATGGTATAATGGAATGAGTACTGGATTTAGATTCAGGAGTTGCTGTTGGATGATTTTTCAGCTGTGTCTGTCTCTTCATGACCCCTTTTTGGGGTTTTCTTGGCAGAGATACTAGAGTGGTTTGCCATTTCCTTCTGTGGCTCATTTTACAGATGAGGAAACTGAGGCAAACAGGTTTAAGTGACTTGCCCACAGTCACACAACTAGTAAGTGTCTGGGGTCAGATTTGAACTTATGAAGATGAATCTTCCTGACTCCTGGTGCTCTATTCACTGAGCCACCTAGCTGCCCTAGATTTGAGGAAGCCAGCTTCAAATCCTGGTTCTACATCCTGTGTGACCTTGGACCAATCACTTAACACATCTCTGAGCCTCATTTCCTTCATCTTTAAAATGGGAATAATAATGCTTATACTATCTCCCAGAGTTGTGGGAAAGTGATCTGTAGATTCTAAAGTGCTATGTAAATGTGGGATATTTAATTTATGTTTTATTTCACTGTCTACATGTTATACCACCTCTATTCCCTTCCTGCCTTGAATTTTAAGCTCCTTTGTGTCAGGGACTGTAATTTTGTGCCTTATTTTCTTTTCTTTCTCTATCCCTCAAATATCTTTGAAGCCCAGAGGAAATAATATTTAGTAGAGAATGCAGAACTGGGAGGGGTCCTTGGATTAATTTATCAATATTCCTTTCTCCCCTTTGGATGACCTTGGGGAGAAAGGGCTGGACAATTCCCTCTCAGGTTAGATTTTGGTGGCCCAGAGGGAAGCAGTCAGATTCAACCTCCACAGTATAAAAGGAGAGGCCCCCAAAGGGCCCCATGAAATTCATGCCATGAGAGTCACCAGCAGGTGAAACAGTAAGAGAGACTAACTTGGAGAAAGAGGACTTTGGTTCAAGTCTTAAATCAGACACTTACTGGCTGTATGATCTTAGACAAATCATTTACCCTAAAATGAAAACTCTTTGAATTCAAGAACTGTTTCATATTTATCTTTGTAGCCTTGATGGCTAGCACAATGCCTGCCACGTAATGAAGATGGTGATGATTATAGATGAAAAAAATCTTAATTAATAAAACTTAATACTTGTCTGCTGAATTGAAATGAATTAAACCTCAACTTCCTCATCTGTAAAATGGGCATAGTAATACCTCCTTTTATACTGTATAAGATACTTTATGGGGTTGTTGTAAAAAGTAAAGCCCTATATGGCAAACCAGTATCTTTGCCAAAAAAACCCCCAAATGGGGTCATGAAGAGTTGATCATCACTAAAGCACCAGATCAACAACAACAAAGCCCCATATAAACGAGGTCCATTATCATTTATTACCTCCAGAAGGCCCCTGTTAAAATACAAGACCCGGGAAGCCCCCTGGCCTCTCCCATCATTGCAGTTTATATATCAGATTTGTGAGTTGTCACCTTGGGCCCAGAGCAGACTCAGGGTGTGGAAGGAGGGGGAATGAAGTGGAGGCAGGCAGGCAGGTGGTAGAAAGGTAAGCCTTGGGATCAGATTGATCAGGACAGGCCCAGGGCAATGGGATGGCCAGGGTGGATGTCTGTTGGAGGAAACACTGAGGACAAACTATACAATAATGACAAAAATGCCTACCCTGGGGATCACCTGGTAGGTATAAAAAGTGTTAGATGCCCAATCTGGTGGTGTAGACATGAATTAAAAATTAAAAAAGGAAAACAACAACCAAAAAACCCTTTGCTCAGTCATCTGAAGAATGCAGATGGAAGCAAATTTTCTTTCCTCAATTATCTGTATAACTGACTGTGCTGCTCTGTCCCACAGCTGGCGGATTTTAAAAAGAAAAGATGAAAAAAAATTCAAATTCAAATCCTACTTGAAAATCAGACAAATTTGAGTTAGCTCTGAATTCTGGGGGAAAAAAATCTCTCTCTCTCCCCACCTTCCCAATGCATATTATTATCAGAACTGATTTTATGGAAAGACTTGTGATGGAACATTGAACAATTTCAGTTGGAGGAGGAGGGGTGGGGGTGGGGATGGGGAGCCTCTTGGCCTTTCTCCAGATGTGACAAGAGTGGTAACTTGCTAGCAGGTCTCCTTTTGCTCCCTGCCTGAGAATGGGTTTGTGTGTGAATATTCTTGGCTCTTGGCTACAGGAACAGGTGCCTCCTGTTTCTAAAGGACAGAAGCTGCAAGCTGTCCTTGCTTTGCTCTTGGAAACAGGGAGTTAGTTGTGATCTGCCCACCAGCTGCTGGGTGCTAGACCTCTCTTGCCAACGATGGCTGGAACATGCTTTCTGCCCTTGGGTACTTGATCCTTGTAGCCCCCAGAGACATCGTCAGGGCCTCGAGTGGTTAAAGATGATTCCTATAAGTCTGGGTGGACTGGTACATACCTGGTGTCCCTGCTACTGCGGAGGCTGAGGCTGGTGGACCACCTAAGTTTGGGAGTTCTGAGATGTAGTAGGGCTGAAGCCAATCAGGGTGTCTGCACTGCCTAACACTGGAACGGTGAACCTCTGGAAGTGGGGGAGGAGGGGACCAGACTGCCTAAGGAGGTGTAAACTGGCCCAGGTCAGAAATGCCAGTCAGCATGGGGATGGTCCCATGAATGGCCACTAGACTTCCAGCCTGGGAGACATAGGGAGACCCAGTCTCAAAAAATTTTTTTTAAAAAAGAAAGATTCCTTTAAAATAATAGAAAACACAAAACCTGTGAGTATATACTAGATCAAGAACAAATGAAATTCTCTTTTTGGGAAATTTTCTTTAGGAGAAACCCACCTTCCTGAAACGTTCCACTTAATTAAAAAAAATTATTAAGCATCTATTTGTGGAAGACTGGGTGCTAGGCACTGGAGATAGAAAAGATTGATAGGACTTAAGGCTTGCTTTCAAGGAGTTTATAATATGAGCCTATGAGCTAATTGGGAGAGGGGAGGACATGTACAGAAATAGCTAGGATTTGAGGGACCACAAGATAAGTGCAAAGCAGAGGTCCCCCACAAAGTGCCCAAAGAAATCCATGAAGGAAAGGTTGCTTTCTAGACACAAAGGAATGGACGAACTCATGAGATCATTAGCTATAGAACTGAAAGGGACCTCAGAGGTGATCTAGGTCTCTTTTTACTGATTGGGGTAGTTAAATGACTTGCCCAAGGTCATATAGATAGTAAGCTTCAGAGGTGGAATTTGAACTCAGGCCGTTCAATTCTACTGTACCATAATTAGCCTGGAACTGATATTTGGAAACTAGATTCAGGTCCCAGGTTTGTCAGTGTTTCATTGTGTGACCTTGGGTACTCTTCTCTAGGCCTCAGTTACTCTAGCTGTTAACCAGAGATCACTTTTACTATTTATCTGAGGATCTAATGAGATAAGAATATTGGTAGTAATAGTGGGATATAATAATAATCTGTTATAGCTGGATAGTAGTTTACAGTAGGTGTATAATCAATGTTTGTGGACTGAGTGATTAATTTATAAGGGACTTTCACAAGCATGATTTGATTTCTACAATAACTTTGTTGTTGTGAGGCAGCAAGGTATAGTGAAATGATCTCTGGACTTCAATTCAGGATGCCTGGGTCCATGGACTGACTCTCACACTTATTAATTTATTTCACTTCTCAACTTAACACACACCTGTTAAGCACTTAGTATATGCAAGGTGGAGAGGTGGCATGTTATCATAGTGGGTAGAAAATCTGCCTCAGAATCAGGAAGACCTAGGTTCAAGTATCATGTCTGACTCCTACCATGACCTTGGGCCGGTCTTTTAATCTCTTACTGCCCCCAGGCAACTCTGGATGATTTCAAGTGGCAGGTGGGAGTTTTCCTCAGTAGGCCCTTATACCACTGAAATAACAGTTCCCAACCAAAGAAAACATGTTCAAGGCTTTGTAATAGGTGATGGGGATAAAAGCCCAAAAATGATACAGTCCTTGCCCTCAGGGACCTTACATCCCCTGAAGGTACACAGCACAAAATACCTTAGGAATGAGAAAATATTAATAAATAAGTACATGGGAGGGTCAGGAAAGGCTTGATGGAGTAGGCAGCCCCCGAGCTGAGCCTGAAAGGTTTGGGGAGGGGGTTGGTTGAGGAGAGAGTTCATTCCATATGTGGGGGACAGAAGGGTTGAAGACACAGAATGTCAAATCAGATGATAGCAAATAGGCCAGCTTGGCTGAAACATAGAAAGCATGAAGGGGAATAATATGAAATTAGTCCAGAAAGATAGGTTGGAACCAGATTGTGGAGGGCTTTAAATGCCAGACTGAAGAGCTGGCAGTTTGTCCTAGAGGCACCAGGGAGCAAATGAAGAGCTTTAAGCAGAGAATGTCATGGTCAGCCTTGTGCCTTAGGAAGATTCTTTTAGCAGCTGTGTGGAGGACAGCTTGGCGAGGGGAGAGGCTGGAAAGAAAGAGAACAGCGAGGAGCTTATTGTGATAGTCCAGAGAAGAAACAAAAAGGGACCTGAGCTAGGTCATAATGTGAAAGGAGCCAAGGGAGTGATTAGGAGAGAGGCTGTGGCAGTACAACTGACAAAACTTGGCAGTTGATTAAGTATGGAGGAGAGTCAGGGAGAGAAAGATTCAAGGATGATTCCACAGTTGCGAAGCTGAGTGACTGGGGGAATAGTGGTTTTGTTGCTGTTCAGTTGTTTCAGTTATGTCTGACTCTTCAAGACCCTATTTGGAGTTTTCTTGGCAAAAATACTGGAGTGGTTTGCTTTTTCCTTCTTCTGCTCATTTTATAGATGAGGAAATGGAGGCAAACAGGGTCAAGTGATTGCTAGTAAGTGTCTAAGGCCAGATTTGAACTCAGGTCTTCCCGACTGAAAGCCTGGAGCTCTAGCCATTGTGCAGTCTACCTGCCCTGGATAGTAGTCCCCTTGAAGTTATAGGGAGGTTTGAGGATTTAAAGGTGAAGATAACGAGTTCCGTTTTGGGCATGATGAGTTTGAGATTCTAGGGCATTTGTAGTTAGGATATGACAGGTCCAGAGTCAGTGGGAATGCTGAGATAAGCCTACATTTATTGTTGGGAGCTTATTTTCTTGAACCCCAAGTTCATTAGATAGGGCAGCACCTATATGAAAGTTGAAATAGATCCAGTGTTCACTCCTTAGAGCTCACAGCCTCACATCATTCTGTATTACATCCTCACCTGCAGTCACATTGCAAGTAACCTCATTCTTCTGACTGATCCTTCCCTGATTAAGGCTTGTGGAATTTATCTGGAACAAGAGGTCGGGTGAGGAGTAAGGTCCCTTTCATTCCTCCCCTGGGAGTGGAGCTTGTGGCAAAACTCCCCCTGGAAGGAGTAAGATGCTTTCCTGTATCTCACTGAACTCTGGTTTGTCTTAGATGTCCGCTTCTCCCACTGGTTCAGGATAAAACTTACATAGCAAGCAAAGCAAAGTAGAGCAGGGATGGCGAATGGCTGAAGCTTAAAGAGGCAGCCAGCTTCTAAGGACAGTAAGGTAGGGATGACCACAGCAATCACAGTTATAGAATGTAAGTTTGTCAAAGGCAGGGCCAGTTTTTTTTTTTTGTATCTCCAGAGCTTGGCCTTCTCTCTCTCTCTCTCTCTCTCTCTCTCTCTCTCTCTCTCTCTCTCTCTCTCTCTCTCCCTCTCTCCCTCTCTC